>NC_081358.1:125903466-125975966 GCF_030684315.1 Stegostoma tigrinum | reverse complement strand
CAGTGCCGTTTTCTCTCTCTCTCACACCTTCCCAATGTGCCCACTATTTCTTCACATACTCTTTCCCAACGAAAGGCCTAACCCTTTCCTTTGTTAGAACCGAACGTGAAACATTAACTCTGTCTCTCTCCTCTGATGCTGTTGCATGATTGAGTTTTGGCCAGCCTTTTCTGTTTGTTTTATTTCAGATCTCCAGCATCCACCGTACTTTGCCTTGATCACAGACAGTAAACTCATTTAAGACACCAACCCGCCCAGCAGCTTCCCACATCTTGGGATCCAACTGTTTTCATAAAAATGGCTCCAAGGATTTCCATCCATTCCCCATGAGTTCCATTCTATCTATTGACGACTCTTTGTTGAATGTCAGTCTAAGTACATCTCCCCCACCACCACCCCACCCACCAAAAAAATGAGGGTAACTGTAGAGAAAACTCTCTACTTTGGAAGAATCCAAAACTAGGGGCCATTGATGTACAATACTGTGGTGTGTCACAGGGTACTCCGCAACTCCGAGCTGCTACAGCAGGACATGGTGGGGTCTCTATATTCTGAAGCTATTGGGCTTTTTCACCCAACAAGAAGTTAGGATCTGGAATGCACTTCCTGGAAATGTCATGGAGGCAGGTTCCATTGAGGCCTTCAAGACGGACAATGGATGGTGGTTTGGACAGAGATGGTGAGCAGGGGCCCTAGGGGATAGAACCTGGCTAGATAATAGACCTGGTGCAGGCAGGATGGGCTGAACGGTCTCCCTCTGTACAGTATCAATTCTGCATCAGTGATGGGTGAGCTCCAGTATACTGGCCACCTCATGGTTGAGTGGGTGTCTCTCACATGCTGCTTGCCTGGCGTGTTTGGGCAGGATTCGCACATCAGTTATTGAGCTTGCTTGGCTGTGTATCATCTGCACCTTCTTTGGGTGTCAAGTCCTGCAGTGGAACTTGAACCAGGAGCTTCTGGCACTGATGCAGGTAGATTAGCTCTGTCACACAGGGAATACTGGAGCAGTTAATGAGGGAGGTGAGGAAATTACCCACAATGTTGAGCTGACTCCCAGAGGGAGAGGTTGAGATGAACCAGATTGATTCACAGATTGGGAGGGTGTGCATTAGAAAATACCCAACGGCAGCGCAGACAGTGGGCCAAATGGCCTGTTTCCCCCAAGAAATAATACTAGCAGCTCGTTCAGCCCATCAAGCCTGCTTCCATATAACCTGGGGCTTCAACTCCATTCTCCCACCACCTTTCCCTACCCCTTGGTTTTCCAAGAGACCATCTGTCTCTGCCTTAAATATATTCAATTCTGCAGCAGTTACAGCCCTCAACCTCCTAAGCTCTAGGGAACAATGTCCCAGCCTATCCAGCCTCTCCTTATAACTCAAACCCTCCGTTCCCAGCAACATCCTGGGAAATCTCTTCTGAGCCCTCTCCACTTCAATCATATCCTTGCTGTAACAGAATGGCTAGAACTGTACACAGTATTCCAGAAGAGATTAGCAGGCCAGACTGGGTGAGGACGGCAGATTTGTCCAAAGTGGGCATTAGTGAACCCGATAGGCTGTTAACATTAATCGACAGTCGTTATATGGCTGGTTTGCACTTTATTCTCAATTTTTACTGGTTACAAATTTCACCACCTCGCACACAGTGACACTTGAGCCTGTGACCATTGAGGGGTTTTGGATGATGAGCCCAGTGACAATACCACTCCACCACCCAGCTCCCCCACTACCCCATCTTGCCCCCAAAATGTCCCTTTTTAACCATTATTGATTACCTAATCTATTTATTGACTGCTGCGCATCAGTAGTGGGCATCAGTAGTTGACTGGTTCCAGTCTATGAATTGCCCTGTACTGACAAAATCTGCGTCTCTTCACCCTTAGTTTTCACTGGAACCTTAGTCACTTCTGATCCTTTACATTTACTTCAGAGACAGCCACAAACAATTAAGTAGAGGATGACACAGCAGAGAAACTAACAGCCCTAGATTTCTTAAGGACATTGCTATTCTCCTTTTAAAAGAAGCTACATCACTGCCTTTAAATGCTCATTAAGCCCCCCCTACACACAGCCCCTAATATACAAACAGGCAGGCTTTAACAAATAGTTATGCCAGTGAACTATACAAACATTTCAATGGCTCTTCATTAACAGCAAATCAACAAGTTATATTTTAATGCATGACTCTCTCCTCCTTTTCCCCTACTGGGACTGCAGTCGAGAGTGTGATGTACAGTACAGAGAGACAGACATTATCAGATGCCTTGTCCCTGTGCTCTAACCATTGAAGACTTCACAGCCAGTGCTAAAAGAGTACGTTTAATTGACTGATAGACAGTGTCTCCTTTGTTCACAGAAGACAGCAAAGTAATGGCAGCTTGCAAAACCTAAACCATCCTCACCATCTCCCGGGACCAGTAACTGGGGGAATATGTGTAAGGAATAAATAAATAATCTAATTATTGAGGCACTTCCTGTCACGTTAACTCCAATTTGTTGGCTTTGAAGACAACAAAATGAGGCATTTTTCCTCATTATGTTATTCTTTTTTGCTCCGCTGGTAATATCTGGCAGATTAAAGGGTGTCTGATTGGGGTTTTTTGTCATGGAACTGCTAGACAGCCAGTAGTACATGGGAAGCTGGTGGGGTGGGGGTGGTGTAGAGAGAGAGAGAGAGAGAGAGAGAGAGAGGGAGAGAGAGAGAGAGGGAGAGAGAGAGAGGGAGAGGGGAGGAGAATTGAAGAAAAGGTTTCAAGCTTGTCTCCTTTCCAGCTCAGAGGCAACCAAATGCTGCTGCCCCATATCGAGCTACCAGCTGTACAGCAAATGTGTGTGCCTCTGACACAGGCCTGTTAACACTGCAGGTTCCACCGTCAGGTCTCTCAGTGCAGCCCTGTGCGCTGCCAGGCTGGTTCCAGGCACAGACCACTGCTCCTGAAGAACTTGTTAAAGCAGAAACCAGAGAGGGAAAAAAAACACGATACCGGACTCAACCTTGTACTCAACCCATTTCTCCCTGTTTGTCGAATCTCAGGGAGCAAACCCGGACTGACATTGGAATTGTTTCACAATTAAATTGGGCAACTCAAAATTAACTGATGTTCCACTTCGTTGTGGAATTACAGACCCTGAGAAGAGTTCAGCTCGGGTATAAAGGGAGGAGCTGGCTGTTGAACTATAAGGTGAGGATTGATAATCTTTTGGACTGCCAACGATCACATCGAAAACTGCTATTTGGGAAACAGTTACAACTGAAACACATGAAGGTGTTTGTTAAAAGCCACGCCTCATTGAAGTGGAGAGAAGGGGCTCTGTGTGAAACACTGCACTGAGTCCTGGGATGGCAGGACTGATGTATGAGACTGGATCAGTTAGGTCTAGATTCACCTGAGTTTAGAACGTGGGGGTTGTCATTGAAACCTATTAAATTCTAACAAGACGAGACAAATTAACACAGCAAGGTTGCTCCCGATGACCAGGGAGTCCAGAGCCAGGGGGTCACATTCTAACGACATAAGTCTCTGCCCTAGAAAGCAGTTGAGGCCAAAACATCGTGTATTTTCAAAAAGGAGTTAGATATAGTCCTTGGGGCTAAAGGGATCAAAGAGTATGAAACAAAAGCAGGAGCAGGGTACTGAGTCGGAGGATCAGGTAGGATTGTATTGGATAGGGAAGCAGGCTCATGGGTGTACTTTCTATGTTTCTATGAATTGCTGAAATGAACCCAAGTGAGTGAAGATGGTCAGCAAGATAGAACAATCACGCATTCGCAAACTCTCCGAATGAGTTCAATGGCACCTGACACCTTGGCCAACTGCAGACAGTGACTGAACAGGCTGGGGTTGGAAATTCGGGAGGACGTAATCTGACAGGGATCAAGGGGAGCATTCTCTGAGCATCCAGCAGCTGCTCATCCCCACAACCAACTCCATCCCCACAACCAACTCCACCCCCACAACCAACTCCACCCCCACGACCAACTCCATCCCCAGGACCAACTCCACCCCCACAACCAACTCCACCCCCACGACCACCTCCATCTCCACCTCCAAACCCATCCCCACCTCCGACCCCATCCCCACCTCCGACCTTATTCCCATATCCAGCCCCATCCCTACCGCCAGCCCCATCCCCATTGCCAACCTTATCCCCAATGGCAACACCAACCCCACATCCAACCCCATCCCCACATCCAACCCCATCCCCACAGCCAAACTAATCCCCAAATCCAACCCCATTCCCACAGCCAACCCCATCCCAACCTCCAACCCCATCCCCACAGCCAACCCCATCCCCATATCCAACACCACCCACACCTCCAAACCGTCCTCTCTGCGAACCCCATCCCCATCTCCATCACATCACCCTGCCCACCAGCCTTTGTCAGTTCAATTACAACAACAACAACTATTTACTTTTATGTAGATACCCTGATGTAATAAAATACCCAATGATGTTCCCCAGGACTGCCAGAAGCAATTTTAATACAAAGCCACGTGAGCCAGCCCTCAGTCAACACTCCTAGTCTGTTCAACACATGAACTAGCAGCAGGCTATTTGGTCTTTTGAGTCTGCCTCACCACTTAGCAAGTTCATGCCGTTGTTTGAACTCCACTCTCTTGTACATCTGCTCGCCCCCATTGACTCGCTTCTTAGCCAAGAAACCTATTATCTCAGCTTCCAAAACATTCAATGTCCAAACGTCTTTGGGGAAGAGAATTCCAAAGTCTCACAATCTTTTGAGGAAAATAAGTTCTGCTCCTTTCTGTCTTCAATGGGAGGCCTCTTCTATTGAAACTGTGTTCCTTGGATCTGGCCTCTCTCACAAAGCGCAATATACATCGTGTCAAGTCCTCTCAGGATCTCACATGTTTTAATAAGAAACCTCTCATTCTTCGTAACTCCAACGGAATCTTATCCAACCTTTCCTGATAAAGTAGCACCTTGTCATCTCGATTATGTTTCTAATATCCTTTCTTAAGTAAGCAGGCTGAAACAGCACTCAGTACTCCAGATGTGGTCTTCGCAGTTCCACATACAACTGTTGCAAAATACCCCTGCTCACACATTCTGTGCAGCTTGCAATGTATCACAAATCTCCATTTGCTGTCCAAGTCACTTGCTGTACCTGAAGATGAGCGTTTAGTCATTCCTGCACCAGAGCACCCAGATCCCTCTGCACGTCAGAGCACTGTAATCTCTCTCCACTTAGAGTCATACAGCTGCACAGCAGGGAAACAGACTTTTTGGGCTAACTGATCTAAGCTGACCAGATACCCTAAATTAATCTCGTCCTACTTGCCAACGTTTGGCACCTATCCCTCTAAACATTTCCTATTCATATTCCCATCTCGATGCTTTTAAATGTTGTAATTGTACAACTTCCTCTGGCAGCTCATTCCATAAATGCACCACGCTCTTCATGATAAAGTTTCCCCTTGGATCCCTTTTATATCTTTCCCCGCTCAGCTTAAACCTATGCCCGTCCAGTTTTGGCCTCCCCCCACCCCAGGGAAAAGACCTTGTCTATTCACCTTATCCATGTTCCTCATGATTTTACAAACCTCTATAAGTCTATAAGCCTCCGACGCTCCAGGGAAAATAGCCCCAGCCTATTCAGCCTCTCCCTGGAGCTCAAACCCTCCAACCCTGGCAATATCCTTGCCAACCTTTTCTGAACTCTTTCAAGTTTCATAACATCCTTCCTATAGCAGGGAGACCAGAACTGCACACAGTATTCCAAACGTGGCCTCACCAATGTCCTGTACAGCTACAACATGACCTCTTAAATAACACACTTCATTTCTACCTTTCCTGCCAAAGCAGGCTTGCCCACATTTGCCCATATCATACTTAGCTCAAAAGGGTCATCAGACCTGAAACGTTAACTCTGATTTTTCTTCACAGATGCTGCCAGACCTGCTGAGCTTTTGTAGCTATTTGGTGGCACGGTGGCTCGGTGGTTAGCACTGCTGCCTCACAACGCCAGGGACCTGGGTTCGATTCCACCCTCGGGCGGCTATCTGTGTCTGTGTGGAGTTTGCACACTCTCTCCATATCTGTGTGTTTCCTCCCACAGTCCAAAGATGTGCAGGCTGGGTGGATTGGCCGTGCTCAATTGCCTGCAGCGTTCAGGTAGGTTATAGGGGGGATGGGTCAGTGTAGACTTGTTGGGCTGAAGGGCCTGTTTCCACACTGTAGGGGTTCTATGATCTGCTTCTGTTTCTAGCTCATTTGGCTAGATGGCTGGCTTGCAATGCAGGGTGACGCTAACAGCGTGGGTTCTATTTCTGCAGCAGATGAGGTTCCCCTGAAAGTCCCATCATCCATATGTTGCCTTTTGCCTGGTGTGTGGTGACCCTTGGATTAAACGCACCACCTGCCCCTTCTCTCTAATGACAGAGTGGGGCTATCGTGACTTTATAACATTCCATCGATCCTCCAGCACTTAATTCCTTTTCTTTTTGAATACCTGGCTCTCTGCTTTCAATATTTCTAGTTAGCTTCTTCTCATATTCTAGTCTCTCCCCTCTGATTTCTATCCCAAATTTTCTGCTGCTTTTTATATGATGTCCAATCTCCTAGTTATGATGCAGTGAATGACCACCTATCCTGTTTAGAATGGCCAAAAGGTGAAATAATTAAAACGCATAAGATTCTGGAACATTCACCAGGCTGATAACAGGGATTACAGAAATGTCCCGTAAAGAGAGTTTGGTTTGACTGGGCCCGTATTCAATTAAGTTTAGAAGGATGAGAGGGGGATCTGATTGAAGTGTATAAAATTGTAACAGGATTGGACAGGCGAGGTACGGGGAGGATGATTCCCGTGGCTGGGGAGTCTAGACCCAGGGGACATGTTCTCAGAACATGGGGTAGGCCATTTAGCACCGAGATGATGAAATATTTCTTCACTCAGAAGAAAGTGAACCTGGGGAACTTTCTACCACAGGAGGCTGAGGAGGCCAAATCACTGAAAATATTCAAGGAAGAGATTGATACATTCTTAGATTTTAAAGGCACCAAAGGGTTTGGGGAGAAAGCGGGAATACGGCGTTGGGTTAGAGGATCAGCCATGATCTTGTTAAATGGTGGAACAGGATCGAAGGGCTGAATGGCCTGCTCCTGCTCCTAATTTCTCTGCTTCCTTAAAGTGGCTCTGTATGACTCTATGACTGCCCCACGTTTTGTTTGGTGGCCGCTCTTGCGAAGTGCCGTGGGTCACTTTACTGAGTTGAAGGGCCTGCTGTTTGCTGTTTGCTGATTGTTTGGGGTTGAAATGAGGGCCCTACCACGGACGCCTCTCACCTGACTATTGAGGGAGCTCACGAGCTTGTAACTGAAAAGCAACGTCATCTTTCTCGGCTTTTAACTTTCAACCTTCAGAGCGAGGTCACCAGAAAAATGCCTGGCATCTGCTTGGTCCCTGCCCAGATCTGGGCAGCAATCCATAGTCACTTCAAGGTGAATCCAGAGGGTGCCTTGGCTGCAGACATGAAATCTCAACCAGGACGGAGTGAGATAATGTACGCGGGAATGCACAGCTCAATAAATGGAGCATCAGCAGCAATTAGACCATCAAACAGTTCAGCAGGGCAGAAAAAAAAGTACAGCAGCTCCCCATCTGGAGAATCCCTCCTGAGTTTACATTGCAATCTTTGCTGTCATTTATAATCAGGTCCAGATTGGCAGGGAGCATTCTCCAGCCCTGGAGCCTGGTGCCTGCTACCGGAACCGGAGCCCAGGAAATTCATGGCTGATACTGTGGCCCAGTGCCAAGGGCCATGCGGCACTGATAAGAGATAGCAGAAACTGCCGATGCTGGAGTCTGAGATAACAAGGCGTGGAGCTGGATGAGCACAGCAGGCCAGGCAGCATCAGAGGAGCCTGGACCCATCTTCAGAAATGCTGCACTGTCAGGGGCGCTGCCATTCCAATGAGGGCTGCAGCCAAGCCCTGTGGAATTCCTCCAGAATGGAAGCAGGCCATTCAGCCCATGGATTGCACACTAACCCTCTGAAGGGCATCCCACCCAGACTCTTACACCCACCTCCCCCACCCTAATCCTGCATTTCCCATGGCAAATCTACCCTAACCTGCACATCTTTGGACTGTGGGAGGAAACCCACACAGACACGGGGAGAATGTGCAAACTCTACACAGACAGTCGCCCTGAGGGTGGAATCAAACCCGGGTCCCTGGCCCTGTGATGCAGCAGCGCTAACCACTGAGCTACCATGCTGTTCAAACAGAAGCAAGTGGGATTCTTGCCCTGGTATCCTGATTGCTTATTTGTCTGCCAGATGCCTGTGAAACTAACCATCAATACCACAGTGTGAAGGAGTTAGGGGAAAAAGCAGGAGACTGGCACTGGGGAATAAAACAAGTACAGGCACAATGGGCCTAATGGCCTCCGCTTGCACTGTAGCCATTCTGTGATTCTGTGACCCGCTGATATCTGGGATTCAGTGCTGCTGGCAATGCGCTTCTCCATAGTATTTATACCCCAGTAACAGGCCATTCGGCCCATCTCATCTGAGGAAGTGCTCATGCTCCACACAAACCTCCTCCCAATTCCTCCCTTTATTTTACTCCATCCACGTTCCCATTCTCCCTCATGTGTTTATCCAGTTACCTCATACAAACACCTACTCTGTTCAGCCCAATCACTCCCTGTAGAATCATGGATGAGCTATCATATAGAAGGAGGCCATTCTGTCCACTGTGTGCATCCTAACCAGCTTTCCCTCAACTTTGCAAATATTTCATCTTCGGGCGTTTATTTCTGTTGAAAGCTCGGCTGACCCCCCTCAGGAAGCCCACTCCAGATCCTGATTGAAATTCTGTTCCCCATCCTGTCAGGTGCATCTTTTCCCACTTGGCTTTACTCAGTGTCCTCTTGTTCTCAGTCCTCAGGCCTATGGGAGCATTCTGTAATCAGAATTAACACTCCACATTCAGGGTGACTCTTCCTTGGAACAGTTCCGGAGAAATCTTGAATAAAAACTGAAAGAACTGTAAATCAGGGAAATAAACAGAACTTGCTGGAAAAGCTCAGCAGGTCCGGCAGCATCTGTGAAGAAAAAGATCAGAGTTAAAGTTTTGGGTCCGGAGACCCTTTCTCAGAACCAAAGAAATCTTACCAGGTTCGAAACATTAACTCTGTTCCTCTGCCCCCAGATACTGCCAGACCTGCTGAGTTTCAAAGCAATGTTCTACTTTTATTTCAGGTTTTCAGCATCTGCAGTATTCTACTTTATTTTCCCCTGAGTAAACTAGTCTCTCTGATCTTCCAATTGAATTTAGGATAGACTATTCGATATTTATGATCTGAGTTCTGGTCTCCCCCACAAGTGGAAAGATTTCCGTCCTGGAATTTCTTCACCATTTTACAGACCTGCATCAGATCCCCATCTCTTCCTTCTCTTTTCCAGGCAACAGTGTTTAGGAAGGAACCCTATTAATGGCAAGCTGAGAGCACTGTGTACATCGATACTTCCTGTTAAAGCTCACACTTAGCTCGATTGTGCTGCATAGTGAGTTTTTTTAATCAATTGTTCACTCCACAAAGAAAGCTGCTGGTAATATGTTTAAATGCTTCAGTAGTTTTGGTTTGAACACTTTTGAATGGAACCCCAGAAAGGGTGGCAAGTAGCTTTGGGATACACGGGTACATTTGTTTCTTACAATAAAACGCAGATAGAAACACAGACACACAGTGACACAAACACAGGCACGGAGACATGTAGACAACAAACATAGAGGCGGAGATATAGGGGGCGACGTTCCAAACAGGACGGGCAGGGAGCACAGGGATACAAATCCTTGGAAAATAGGCGACAGGTTTAGACAGAGGATCTGGATCAGCGCAGGCTTGGAGGGCCGAAGGGCCTGTTCCTGTGCTGTAACTTCTTTGTTCTTTGACATACAAAGACAGAGACATAAATAGACAGTCCCAGAGGCACACAAACAGACCCAGAAACATACAGAGACACAAACACAGGCACAGAGATAGATAAACACAGATCGGAGATACACAGACAGAAACACAATCCCACTCAATCACACAGACACTCAAACACACGATATCGCAGACACACAGAAATGCACACAGTCACAGAACACACAGGTAAAGGGAGGCAGACGCAGAAGTACCGACACATAGAGAGACAGACAGAGATACAAGAACAGAGATACACAGGCAAAAGAACATATAAGATAATGCAGACACACACACAGGGTCACACACAAAACATGCATGCGAAGACACAATCACACAGGTACATGGCTGGCCTAGAGATACGCTCCTGAATTGGGGACTGGGAGTTGAGTAATCGGAACACTGGGATCTTTGTTCTGGGAGAGGTGGTGCAGGTGGTCAAAAGACCACCTCAATTCTCCGGGAATGTCGATTCAAAATATTTAAATATCCTCAAGTACTTAACGTTTATAAAAACAAACACTTGTATTCATAATGCCACGGTAAAGACAGCTAATCCTTAAATCACCTCTTTGAGTTGCCAATCAAGCTGTGAATGTAGGATACCCCACTGTGATAATGATAAGCTTTAGAAAGTAGCCAAGCCACCAAAAACAACAATCACAGCCCGTGGAGTAATGTCAACCATCAACTGCTATAACTGTTAGGCCAGATTTTGTTTTTATCAGTTACAGACACAAGCAAAATATTTTTGTTAATTTTTAAACAGCTGAGGATTTGAAGAACATCAAAGCTTGGCAATTCTACAGACCCACTCTGACTTAACGGCCACTTTACAAACATACAAATCTCACAATAATACCCTGCTTATGGTGAGGATTGAGTTTGTTCCAACCCAGCTCTGAGGGGTCTCCTTGCTTTGAATTTCCCTCAACTGTGAGAGATGCTCAATTCCCTTTCCCCTATTGGTGGAAACAAGATTGACTAGAAATGGAAGTGGGGCTTCTGGATTGGGCACCACCTGCCATTTTCAAACATTTCCGCACCCCTGTAGATGTCTGCTCATTCCCAGCACACACACAAACACAGACACACCTTCACACACACACAGACACAGACACATACTGTCACACACACACAAACACAGACACACCTTCACACACACACAGACACATACTGTCACACACACACAGACACACCTTCACACACACACACACACACACCTTCACACACACACAGACACATACTGTCACACATATACACACACACACACAAACACAGACACACCTTCACACACACACAGACACATACTGTCACACATATACATATACACACACACACAGAGACACACCTTCACACACACACAGACACATACTGTCACACACACACAAACACACACACACACACACACACACACACACACACACCTTCACACACACACAGACACATACTGTCACACATATACACATACACACACAGACACACCTTCACACACACAGACACATACTGTCACACATATACATATACACACCTTCACACACACACAGACACATACTGTCACACACACACACACCTTCACACACACACAGACACATACTGTCACACACACACACACACACACCTTCACACACACACAGACACATACTGTCACACATATATACACACAAACACACAGACACACCTTCACACACACACAGACACATACTGTCACACATATACATATACACACACACACAGACATACCTTCACACACACACAGACACATACTGTCACACATATACACACACACACAGACACATACTGTCACACATATACATATACAAACACACACAGACACAGACACACCTTCACACACACACAGACACATACTGTCACACATATACACACACACAGACACACACTGACACACCTTCACACACACACAGACACATACTGTCACACATATACACACACACACAGACACAGACACACCTTCACACACACACAGACACATACTGTCACACATATACATATACACACACACACAGACATATATGCTGAGAGACACACAACAGACAGCATAAACGCAAACATTGACACATCTTCAAACACGCACATACCCATACAAGCACACAAACACCCACACACACAGATACACGTATGCGCACATTCAGACAAACAAAAACAATTATCACTGGTTTAAGATGAACTTCAAATAAGTTAAATACTGAGGAGCTGTCCCTACAGCTGTCAACGCACTGCTGCCATTATATTAATAGAAAGAAATCTAAGCAAAAAGGAGCTGATGGAATCTCCTTGGGAGAAATTTACAAAGCTTCAAGAGAAGCAAGTTATTATTAAAACCGACTAAGACAACAACTTATCTTTTCTGTCACCTAACGGAGATAGTGTCACCACAAACTCAGCCAATCAGCACACCCATCTCAGACAGAAACCCTATAGATAAACAGATCTGGGATACTGGCTCAGGAGAACCTGAATACTATTGGATAATTACTGAATGTTGCTTATTCAACAACAGTTAGAATGATACAGAACTGGAGGCCACTCGGTCCGGCGTGCCAGTACTGGCACTTTGAAAGAAATCTCCCACTCATTCCACTTTCTCTGGATTTTGCCCCTTTGATCCAAATCCCTTATTGAAAAGTGTTTCAAGCTTCTTCAGACAGTATCCCATCCCTCACTCCGTTACTCTCTTCAATTTCAGTCCCTCTAATTTCCCAGGCTGGTTTCTCCTCAAATGCTTTATGGAAACTTATCCTCCCCTCTGGACCTTCCTATTCTGCCTGCCTCGACTGAAGGGGACCACGTTTTCACCACAGAGCTGAAGCCCCTCTCAACCTGACTACCATCAGATTGGGAATGAACCATCGAACCCCAAAAGGTTTTAGAAAATTACAGCCAGGCCTTTTCCTTAACAAATTAAATTAACCAACTCTTCTTGCAGTGAAAGGATGGGAGAAGTTTGGAATTGAAATCCTGTCCTTAAAACACCAATCTCTGCTATCCATTGTCAGACAGAGCTTCAGTGATCATGTGATCACGGCACGGATCAGCTAGGATCTCATTGATCATTGGAACTGACTGAAGGAGCTAAATGGCCTCTTCCAGCTTCCATGTTCCAGTGGCAATAGGAACTGCAGTTTCTGATGAAGGGCCTAGGCCCAAAATGTCAGCTTTCCTGCCCCTAAGATGCTGCTTGGCCTGCTGTGTTCATCCAGCTCCATACCTTGTTATCTCGGATTTTCCATGTTCCAGTGTTACCGTTAAGAGGTTGGGATATTCCCCCGCTGTGAGACACATTTATAAACAAGCAACTCACTGTTCTGAATTGCAGCATATAAAGCATGCATGCTCTTCCTGGATTCTCCCAAACTGATTCCAGAAGATAACATTCCCAGAGGACAGGGTGATAAGACTTCCACAGAGGGGAACACAGTTGTCAGGCTGCACTGCTTACACTGAGGTAAATACTCAAATCTACTCGAGTATAGGGGAGGCAATGGCCTGGTGGTATTATCACTGGCCTGTTAATTCAGACACCCAGATAATGTTCTGGGGACCTGGGTTCGAATCCCGCCATGGTAGATAGTGGAATTTGAATTCAATTAATGTCTGGAACTAAGAGTCCTATATTGGCCATGAATCCATTGCCGATTGTTGGGAAAACCCATCTGGATTCACTAATGTCCTTTAGGGAAGGAAACTGCCATCCTTACCTGGTATGGTCTACATGTGACTCCAGACCCACAGCAATGTGGTTGACTTGTAACTGCCCTCTGGGCAATTAGGGATGGGCAATAAATGCTGGCCTGGCCAGTGATGCCCTCATCCCATGAATGAATAAAGAATAAAGATACAGGTTAAAGACTAGTATATGGAGCTAGGCCATAGATTAGTCATGATCATATTAAGTGGTCGAGCAGGCTCAAGGGGCTGAATGGCCTACTCCTGTTCCTATGTTCTTAGATGCACTCATGCACTCACAGCTTCATCACTGTCCTACACTGGCGCCTGAACTAGCAATGTCTCCATTGGAAAATCCTCATCTCCCTCCCTATCGCTGTCATCTTCTCCAACCCCACAACCACCCAATATATACATGTACAGATCAGTGAAGGAGGCAGGATGGGTGAAGACAGCAGTGGATAAAGTGTACACTACCCTTGGTTTTATAAATAAGGGGTTAGAGTACAAGAGCAAGAAGGTGATGTTGGAACAGAAACAGAAATTGCAGGTCTGACAGGATCGATGGGGAGAGAGCACAGTTAACATTTCAAATCCACTGACAGTTTCAGATTTCCACGATGGAAATGCCTCTCCTTTCAGTCTCATTGAACATGCAATGTTAACTCTGCTTCTCCTTCATTTACGCATTCCTGGGATATGGGCATCATCGGCTGGGCCAGCATTTATTGCACATCCCTAATTACCCTATTAGATGGTGGGGGTGAGCTACCTTCTTGAACCACTTCAGCCCTTGTGCAATAGATTGACCCCCAAAGCTCTTAGGGAGGGAATGCCAGGATTTTGACCCAGTGACACTGAAGGGAAGGCAATATATTTCGAAGTCACCAAGAGATTGGTTTGGAGAGGAACTTGCATGGGGTGGTGTTCCCTATGTATCTGCTGCCCTTGTCCTTCTCGATGGAAGTGGCTGTGGTTTTGGAAGGCTGAAGGATTTTTGGTGAATTTCTGCAGTGCATCTTGTAGAAGGTACACACTGCTGCGACTGACCGTCGGTGGGTGGGGGGAGTGGGATGTTTGTGGATGTGGTGCCAATCAAGCGGCTGCTTTGTCCTGGATGGTGTTGAGCTTCTTGAGTGTTGTTGGAGCTGCCCCCATCCAGGCAAGTGGGGAGTATTCCATCACACTCCTGGCTTGTGCCTTGTAGGTGGTGGGACAGACACTGGGGAGCCAGGAGGCGAGTTATTTGTGGCTGGGTTCCATATGAATGTTGGTATTGTTCCCTTTCTTTCACATGTTCTCACTGTGCTCACTCGTCTATTGTGTGGTACTGAATGAAGCTCCTCTGGAAGTCCATATACACGCCATCGACACCTTTACCCTCATTCACTCTGTCTGCAACTTCGAAAATCTCCAGCTTCAACATAACACCCTGACACTGGTGGGAATGTGGAACCTACAGCCACAGGGAACAGTCGAGACAAAAAGCAGACACACACTTAAGGGAAGCTGGAGCGAGGAAGGAATTGAACCAAGAACTGCAGATGCTGGAAATCAGAAACAAAAAAAAAACAGAATTTGCTGGGAAAACTCAACAGGTCTGGCAACCTCTGTGGAAAGAGAAACTTTTCGAGTCCAGTGACCCTTCTTTGAACGCCTGGGAAGAAATGAAAGGTCTTGCTGATGGATTTGAGGTGAAACAGGGGTCCAAGAGGAGTTTAGCAGAACAGCAGTGACCCGTTGGGCTGAATGGTTGGTTGCTGTGGCGAAAGGTTCTATACAAAGGGAGGATCAGTTAAGCAGAGCCTAATATTTCACTGTTCACTGCATTAATAACAAGGCAGCTGTACGCGAGAAAGGCTTTTGTATTAAGCTACTCCATAGGTAGGTTTCTGCACCTGTATCCTGTGAATTGTGTGTGTTTTTTTTGTTTGTTATTTTGGGTAAAGATGATGAATGGAGTGAAGAGAGCAGCTGCTGGCTTGTTTTTCTATTAATCCTCATCTGACAGCCACGTCTGGAATGTGGACCTCCCCAATTCTGAGGGAGCTTGAGGTTCCAATAAAATCCTGGCAATACAAAGCACCGGATTGTTGTTGGTGAGCTAGGGTGTGATGTGGTAATTTCATTAATGGAGATATACCCGACTAACCGGAGATGACACAAACAGTCTAGTGCTGACCAATCTTAAAGCAGGAATTCAGTCTTTAGAGGGGTTGTTAAGCACTAAGGCTGTACATGTCCCACACACACGATTTTCCACAGGTCTTGCTGTTCTTGTCTTCTAATTAATCCATCCCCATTCTCTTTTTCTTTCTGTTACGACCTTGCTCACTAATCACACTGGCACTTTGCGAAACCACAGCTTCCCACACATTCGGTTGAAATCTCTGCAGAAGCATTTGCTATGGACAATGTCACTGCATTTCTATAGCACCTGCAAGGCGCTGAAGATCTCCAGATGTGCCTCGCAGGAGTACGAGCACAGTTTGACACGGTGTTCTACGAGGAGGGGGTTCGGGGCTCGTACGATCAAGAGGCTAATCGAAGGGAAGCAAATGTAATGGTAGCTGGGGAGACTCAGCAGGTCTGGCAGTGTCTGACTCCCTCCACCACCGATGCTCAGTAGCAGCAGTGTGTACCATCTACAAGACGTACATGCTGCTTCACCAAAGATCCTCAGGCAGCACCTTCCAAACACACGACCACTTCCATCCAGAAGGACAAGGGCAGCAGATACATGGGAACACCACCCCCTGCAAGCTCCCCTCCGAGTCACTCACCATCCTGACTTGGAAATATATCGCCATTCCTTCAGTGTCACAGGGTCACAATCCTGGAATTCCCTCCCTAACGCCATTGCAGGTTTACCCACAGCACATGGACTGCAGCGGTTCAAGAAAGCAGCTCACCCCCACCTTCTCAAAGGGCAACTAGGGACAGTCAATAAATGCTAGACCCATCCCATCATGGGATGCCAATGAATAAATGAAACAAAATTGGCCATGTGACAGGAAACAGTGAGTAATGGTTAATAGATGCTTATCAGACTGGAGGAAGGGATTTCATGGCATTCCCTAGGGATCACTGTGAGAATGCCTGCTTTTCCTGAAACATATTAATGACATCAACTTTGAGGCAAAATTTTAAAGTTCAACTGGAATATATTTGGAACTATGAGGAGATAGGGCAGAGCATCAAACAGAACCAGCCTGGGATGAGTGGCAAGGTGGCAGGTAAAATTTAATGCACGAAAAGGATTCCGTTTCGTTAGTAGAAGACAGCAAGAGAGTATAAAATTAAGGTACAATTCTAAAGGAGGTACAGAAGTGGGGCACCTGGATGTACGTGTGTGTAAATGATAGAAAGTGGTGGGTCAAGTTGAGAATGCAGTGAATAGAGGTAACAGCAATTTGGGTTTTGAGAACAGCAAACACAAATTACAACTACAATAGTTAACAATATTGGTTAGGCCTCACCTGGGTTATAATGGACTGGGCACCATACCAGTGAAGGTAGTACAGGCGCAACAGGCCAAAAGGCCTCTTCTGTACTGTATGACTCTGTGATTCTAAGGATGTGAACACTTTGGAGAGAGTGCGGTTGAGTTTCCGAGACTGAGGAACCTCTGCGATGAGGATAGATTGGAGACGTTTTCCTTGGTCGGAAATCCGAGATGGAATTTGATCAAGGTGTTCAAAACCATGAGGGGTCTGCACAGAGTTGCCGGGCAGAAAACATTCCCATAGGCAGGAGGATCCGAAAGGAGAGGGCAGGGATTTAAATTCATTGGTAAAAGAAGCAAAAGGAAGACGAGAAAACAAACTTGATGCACGAGATGGGGGAGCCCTGAAAAGGAACGGTTTAGAACAAGATACCATGAGCTTCCGAGTACAGCTAAGCCGCCCCCAAAGTAAAGTCATGGAGTTACACAGATCCTGACAACACCACAACATGGTGGCACAATGATTAGCGCCACTGCCCCATAGCACCAAGGACCCAGGTTCGATTCCAGCTACGGATGACTATCTGTGTGGAGTTTGCACATTCTCCCTGTGTCTGTGTGGCTTTCCTCCCACTGCCCAAAGCTGTGTGGGTTACTCTCTGATGAAGGGTCTAGGCCCGAATCGTCAGCTTTTGTGCTCCTGAGATGCTGCTTGGCCTGCTGTGTTCATCCAGCTTCACACTTTGTTATCTTGGGTTAGGGTGGCTTGGCCATGCTAAATTGCCTGTAGTGTCCAGGGGTGTGTGGGTTATAGGGGATGGGTCTGGGTGGGGTGCTCTGAGGTTCGGTGTGGGCTTATTGGGCCACAGGGCCTGTTTCCACACTGTAGGGATTCTATGATAAGTTGAGCTGTAGGACAAAACCTGTCAAATGGGCCGAACAGGCACAGTGGCCTCCTTCTTGATCCAGTGTTTAGCAGCAAAGCTCAGGGCCCCTCCAGGAGAGAATGGCCATTTGGTTTAACATAGAAACTAAAATGCAGGAGTAGGCCATTCAGCCCTTTGAGGCTGCTTCCCCCATTCAATACAATCATGGCTGATCATTCAACTCAGTCTCCTGTTCCTGCTTTCTCCTCCATACACTTTAGCTCTAAGTACTACCTCCAACTCCTTCTTGAAAACATTCAATGTTTTGGCCCAAACCACTTTTTTGCTATAGAGAATTCCCCACTCTCAGGGTGAAGACACTTCTCCTCATCTCAGTGCTAACCGGCCTACTGGGTATCCTTAAAACTTGACCCCTGGTTCTGCACTCCCCAGTCACTGGGAACATCCTTCCTGCGTTTACCCTGTCTAGCCCTGTCAGAATTTTATAGGTTTCCATGAGATTTCCCTCTCATTCTTCGAAACTCTAGTGAATCTAGTCCTAACCAATCTAATCTCTCTTCATACATCATCCATCAGTCCTGCTGTCCCAGTTTAAGAAGGATGATCTGTTCTGATGTGAGGCATGAGATGCCAGCAATCTCTGTCCATAACAGGGGCATAAAGCCCACGATGATTCTTGTTTTATTTAAGAAAATCCTTTTGAAACTGTCCAAAATCACCTGAAGCATGGAATGTGCAAAGTTTGAGAGTCTGAAGCCATCAGATTTGCAGTGCAGGCAGTGAAATTTCCTGACGCCAAGATTCCTAAAAGAACTAAATCAATATCCATTTTAATTACTCATTGATTTTGTCGCTTAGCTGAATTATTGCACTTCCTGCTTACTACTGGAAATATGCTGAACAGACAGCCCTGCTACAACATTACATCTCTCTCCCAGTGCAACAGTAAGCCAAGTGCCTGATTTTATACAATAATTTACATTCGTATAGCACCTATAACGAGATCAAAGTATTTCACTAAATAGAGTCTCAAACAACATCTGATGATGTGACATTGGGAAATGCT
The DNA here is from genome assembly GCF_030684315.1 of Stegostoma tigrinum. Classification (NCBI taxonomy): domain Eukaryota; kingdom Metazoa; phylum Chordata; class Chondrichthyes; order Orectolobiformes; family Stegostomatidae; genus Stegostoma; species Stegostoma tigrinum. Next base: position 125,956,936 of record NC_081358.1, on the reverse strand, counting down.
AGAACAGGTAGGGTAAAGGAGAGTCACACTCTCTCCACAGTTGCTGCCACACCTACTGAGATTCTCCAGCAATTTCTGTTTTCTTTTTGGTCAAAATAACACTATTGTAAATGAAGAGAGAGAAATTGACAGATAGAGAGATTGTGAGATGGAGAGAGAGAGAGAGAGAGACAGAGAGAGATGGTGAGAGAGAGAAATGGAGAAAAAGAGATAGAGATGGAGAGAAAAAGAGAGCAAGTGATTGTAGAGAGAACAAGATCGAGAGAGGGAATAGTAAGGGAATGGAACGCTTTGCCTGCAACGGTAGTAGATTCGCCAACTTTAGGTACATTTAAGTCGTCATCGGATAAGCATATGGACGTACATGGAATAGTGTAGGTTAGATGGGCTTGAGTTCGGTACGACAGGTCGGCACAACATCGTGGGCCGAAGGGCCTGTACTGTGCTGTAATGTTCTATGTTCGAGAGAGAATATATAGAGAGAAGCAGAGAGTTGGAGATAGAGGGAGAGAGAGAAAGAGAGATAGGGGGAGAAATGGAGGGAGAGAGAGAGAAAGGGATTGTTGAGAGAACAAGATGGAGAGAGACATAGAGAGATAGAGATACAGAGAGAGATGGAAACAGAGATACAAGGAGAGAGTGAAAGATAGAGTGAGGGAGGGAAAGAGATGCAGATATTCAGCATGACAGAGATGGAGTGATAGAGATAGAGAGAGAAAAACAGAAGCAGAGAGGTTCAGAGAGGGAATTCCAGAGCTCAGTTCCCAGGCAGCTGAAGGCCTGGTTACCACTGGAGCAGGCTACAATTGGAGGAATATGGAAATCTCTGACAGTTGTGAGGCAGGAGGAGATTGCGGAGATAGGAAGGAGACAGATGAGGCTGTGGAAGGATTGGAAAATGCAGACAGCATTTTCAACCTGAATCATCGCCAGACCAGGAACCAACATGCTTCAATGAGCACAATGAAAGTAATGCGGCTTGTGGTGGGTTAGCACATGGGCAGCAGGGATTTGAAGGAGCTGAAGTGTGTGAATGGTGGAAGCTGAGATGACGGTCAGGACAGCGCTGCCATATTTACAGAGCACACCGCTACCTTCAGCAGTGGCTTCAGGCCACAGGACAGACAGCTGTGTGTAGGAAACCTGTCTGATCTCATAGAATCACAGCACTGTTATAGTGCAGTGGGAGGCCATTCGGCCCATTGTGTCTGCACTGGTTCTAGTCCTTAGTACCAATCTCCTGCCTTTTCCCCATATCCCTGCTCACCATTCCTATCCAAATAACCATCCAATGCCCCTCCTGAATGCCTCAGCTGAACCTGCCTCCACCACATTCCCAGGCAGAACATTCCAGACCCTAACTGTTTGCTGGGTGAGAAAGTTTATCCTCACGTCCCCTTTGCTTCATTTACACCTCACTTCAAATCTGTGGCCTCTCATTCTTGATTCTTTTTACAGACAGGAACAGTGTCTCTCCAGGTATCAGCCCGCTCGTGATTTTGAAAACCTCTGCTTGGAACTGGGTAAAAGAAACTGCCATCGTACACCACAACTTATTTACACAAACACACCCGACAGACCACACGCCACCCTCACACAGAAACAATTACACGCTCACACACACACACACACACACACAATCACATGCTCACGTTCATGCACACTCATGCACACACACAAAACACACACAAACACACTGGCATACAAATAATCACATGCTCACACTCACACACATTCATGCACATGCACACATTCTCACACGTGCAGACACACTCTCTCTCATACACACTCACACTCACATGCAAACGCAAACACTCAACATTCACTCTCAAACCATTATGTCAAATTTTGTTCAAAAGTACTCCCATAGAGCACCTTAGGATTCACTACTCTGCTAAAGGTTCTATTTAAATGCAATATATTTTTGATTCCAATATGAAAGTAAGTTATTAAATGTGGCTAGATGATAAGAGTGTGTAAACATGAATAGGTCAGGCTCTGCTAAATCATTACAATACAAATAATGACTTTTCTCCCTCTTTGAAGGAGCAAAAAGACCAGCTAGAATCCCAGGAAAATACCGTCCTTGTTAAATTTTTTGCAGTTTACTGCATCAGGAGATGTAGCATTTGCAGCAGCCAGTAAGACAATACACAAAGGGTATGAATCTGTGTGATTAACTTGGCAGCTGCTCTCTAAGCACTAATGCATTTCCTGCAGTCACTGTCAATACATGTGATGAACTGTTACCAAGTCATGGGCTTGTCTTGCAACGAGCGAAGAAACATTGTGTATAAAGGATAAAATTCAAATGAACTGCAACATTCTCCAGTGCTCCGTGCGACAATTCCAACACTGCAGCAACAATGTAATCTGCAATGCCCCAAATGCATTGTCAAGTGCTGATAAAGATAAGGGGGACAATTTCTCCCGTGCAATTTCCAAATCCTCAAGCCCAAAACAGTAATAATATCGTGCATCTGTACAGCGTCCTCAGTGGAGCAAAGCATCCCAAGACAGTTTACTTCAACCATTCCAGATGGCAGCAAGTTCTGGATAAGGGCATTTGCCCTGCTGTCTTGTGGGAATATCGAAGCTAGAACCAGGAGTAGACTATATGGCCTTTCAAGTCCGCTCTGCTATTCAATATAACAATGCTGATCCTCTATCTGAACGCCATGGTCCCACTTTCTCATACCCTGTATTGTCCCTTAAAATTTAAAAATGTGTCAATCTCTTTCTTGAATATACTCAGTGACTTGGCCTCGACAACTTCCTGTGGTAGAGAATTCCACAGGTTCACTCCAGTCTGAGCGAAGAAATGTTTCCTCATTGCTCTCGTTAATGCTGTAACCTGTATCTGTGTCCCCTGGATTGATCAGCGGAGACTTTAAATGGACTACTACAAGGGGAACCATTTCATCTATCAAGCCCTGCCCATGTTTTATCTGGTGGGCTACAGGGTGCTCCATTTTCCTGATTTGAATAACTTCTCATTCCTGGAGTCACTCTTGTGTATAAGTGATGACGTGGTGGTGCTGGTGTTGGGGCTGGGGTGGACGAGGTCAGAAATCACACGACACCAGGTTATAGTCCAACAGGTTTATTTGAAAACACAAGCTTTCAGAGTGCTGCCCCTTTGTCAGGTAACGAAGGAGGAATAAGACTCCGAAAGTTTGTGTTTTCAAATAAACCTGTTGGACTTTAACCTGGTGTCGGGTGACTTCTGGCTGGATACAAGTCAGGTGATGGCCTAGTGGTATTATCGCTAGACTATTAATCCAAGGAAACACCGAAAGAACTGCGGATGCTGTAAATTTGGAACAAAAACAAAGTTTTAGGGAAGGAAATCTGCCACCCTTACCTGGTGCGGCCTCCATGTGATTTCAGAGCCTCACGGCAATTAGGGATGGGAAATAAATGCTGGCCCAGCCAGCGATATTCACACTCCACAAATGAGTTAGAACAAAAACCACCCAGTGACCCTAAAACCATTTAAGTTTGTGTAATGAGAATGTAGAGAGTAGGTTAGTGCCACGAGTATCAAGGCACTGAAATGTACAAATCAGGAAAGAAAGGCTGGTATCGTTTTAGCAAACTGAGCCACGCACATAGACAGATTATTAGCAAATGCCCCTCTATTTAGAAGCTGTGACATTTGTCCTTCATTGACAGTTCCTGTTTGCCATCATTCTGCAGAATGGTTTTTAAGTTGCAGCTTCAAAGTCTGCAATCTATTCACGAAAATATGTAAATTTCCTTCCAAAGGCTCACACACAACGTGCAAATACAACACTGCTCAAAATAAAATCAATAGCACTGCAGTTAGGGCAGAAGCGATATATTACACAGTTGATGAGAGAACCAAAAAGACTGGTCTGATTTACAAAAGCCTGTCTCTTTGACAAATTCAAGAGGTTTCAACTGTAAGCTCACTAAATGTGAAAGTGAAAACGCGTTAACCATTTCCAAACCTAGTAGTCACATAAAACGGCACTTATTTCTGCTCCTGCTGCAGTATTTCCTCAAGTTAGTGCCCTCTTCAGCCTCCAGTATTTCAGCTGCGACCTTCCCTCCCTCCTAAAGGTCACAAATGGAGAGACTCGCCGATGGTCGCATGTTATCCGGTATCATTCACAATTCCCACAAGCACCGACAGCTGAACAAATTCCAGGTTTGCTTCGATAAGTAGCAAGTAACATTTGCAAGGCAGGGTGCCCTCAACAAGAGGAAAGCTAACTAGATTTTTAAAAGATTTTCACAGGACGTGGGTGTCAATGTCTGGATCAGCATTTATTGCCTGTCCCTAGTTGCCCCTTAAGAAGGTGGGGGTGAGCTGCCTCCTTGAACCGCTGCAGTCTATGTGCTGTAGGTTGACCCACAGTGCCCTGAAGGAGGGAATTCCAGGATTTTGACCCGGTGCCACTGAAGGAATGGCGATATATTTCCAAGTCAGGATGGTGAGTGACTTGGAGAGGAACTTGCAAGGGGTGGTGTTCCCATGTATCTGCTCCCCTTGACCTTCTAGATGGAAGTGGTCGTGGGTTTGGAAGGGGCTGTCTGAGGAACTTTGGTGAATTTCTGCAGTGCATCTTGTAGATGGTACACACTGTTGTGACTGAGCGTCGGTGGTGGAGGGAGTGGAATGTTTGTGGATGTGGTGCCAATCAAGCGGCTGCTTTGTCCTGGATGGTGTTGAGCTTCTTGTGTGTTGTTGGGGCTGCACCCATCCAGGCAAGTGGGGAGTATTCCATCACACTCCTGACTTGTGCCTTGTAGGTGGTGGACAGGCTTTGGGGAGTCAGGAGGTGAGTTACTTGGTGCTGGGTTCCTAGTTTCTAGCCTGCTCTTGTAGTCACTGTGGAGAATCCAGTTCAAGCACATGGACTGCAGCAGGTCCAGCACGTAGGTCACCAGTGCATTCTCAAGGGGCAATTAGGGATAGGCAATAACTGTTGGCCCAGCCAAGAACACACTCACCTCACAAGTGAATACAAAATGCCAATGCTCTTACAGTGTGGGTTCAAATCCCACTGCAGCAGTGGGTGGAATTTTGATTCAATCAGCTACTCTTAAAAATGTAACAGTGACCATGAAGCTATAATCAATTCTTGAGAATATTCAATGTTTTGGCCTCGACCGCTTTCTGTGGCACAGAATTCCACAGGCTCCCCACTCTCTGGGTGAAGTCATTTCTCCTCATCTCAGTCCTAAATGGCCCATCATCTATCATTGCCTACGATCCCCTGGTTCTGCACTCCCCAGTCATCAAGAACATCCTTCCTGTGTTTATCCCTGTCTAGTCTTGTCAGAATTTTATGGGTTTTTAAGAAGTACCCCTCATTCCCCTAAACTCCAGTTTTAACATAACATAAAGAATTACAATCCTAACAGATTCATTCTCTCTTCATATGTTAGTCTTGCCACCCCAGGGAGGGAAACCTACCATCTTTACCCGCTCTAGCCTGCATGTGACTCTGGACCCACAGCACTGTGGCTCTAGAGGGCATAGTTTTAAGGTGAGAGGGGAATGATTTAAAAGGGACCTAAGGGGCAACATTTTCACGCAGAAGGTGGTGCGTGTATGAAATGAGCTGCCAGAGGAAGTGGTGGAGGCTGGTACATTTACAACATTTAAAAGGCATCTGGATGGGTATCTGAATAGGAAGGGTTTAGAGGGATAGGGGCCAAATGCTGGCAAATGGGACTAGATTAATTCAGGATATCTGGTCAGCATGGATGAGTTGGGCTGAAGGGTTTGTTTCCCTGCTGTGCATATCTATGACTCTGACTCTTAATTGACTTCTGAAATGACTGGGTAAGCCATCAATTCCAGGGGCAATTGGGAATGGGAATAAATGCTGATCTCGCCAGTCAATCCCAATAAATAATAAAGAGAAGGAACAATTTTGTAGGCTAGCATTAACATCCCTTTGGCAATTCCTTGAATACACGCTGCTTTTGGCCTTAAGACATGTTGAAGTGAACGTGAGGGGTCTCAGGCTATAGATTCTACCCTGAGAGGAAGAATCCGTTCACAACTAGCCCCAGGAAAAATGGCTTGTATTCGGATTAGCAGTGGCAAATAAGTGGGTCAGACGCATGCCTGCAGTGAACCTCCTGCCTGGACATAATTTTTCCAAGTTTTAACAACATCAGCTGTGTTTGAGAGAAAGCTTTGGGGGCAGAGATGGCAATACTCTGTGACTGACAGCCGATGTGGTAAATTCAGAAAGAAGATGGCGGATTAAAACAGAATGTGACTTTTCAGTACGTAGATGCTGTAGGAGTCGTATATGAACAAAAATGGTCACTTTAAGTCAGTCTGCCAGCACGTTGGCAGATTGAGGCCAGAGGATCCTAAGGGTGGCAGCTCCTCAGATTTTGGCATCTTCCAGAAGATTCATCAGCCCATCGGGATCTCCGTCGGAAACGTAGGGGTCCAAGTGTGTGACAGGGAGAAACGCAGTGTCAGGACCTTTACAACAACAAATAGTATTTGTATAGCCAGAGCTAAGGGCATGAATTCGGGCAGGGCTGGCATTGCTTTGTGTGAAATGGTCCACTTTATGTTTACTGAAACAATGCTAAGAAACACAGCATTAATTACACACCAGAAACACAGGGAGCCAGCCAAGGTGAAAAACTAGCACTTTGCAAGGAAAAAAAGTTAGAAGATTCCAAGTAGCTAAAAGATAACTAAACTTTAGGAGCAAATGCCCTACATACTAAGATTCTGAAAGGCATCAGCACCTTCCTCAGATCGTAGAATGATTCCAGTGGACCTTAACATCAATATTCAAGAAAGAATGGAGATGCAAAACAGTGAACTACAGGCCACCGAGCTTGACATGAGGCAATGGGAAAATATTGGAATCTATTACAAAGGAAGTCTTAAGGGTTCACTTAGAAATTCTTAGTAGGGTCAGACAAAATCAACTTGGGTTTCACAAAAGGGAGATAAAGTTGGACAAATGCATTGTAAGTTTTTGAGCATGAATCCAGTGGGGTTGATAATGGAGAGCTGGTAGATGAGACAAATCTGGGCTTTTTATGGATTTCGGGTATTGTCTGTGAGGTTGGGCCTTTTGCCCATTTCTTACTGCCCCTTGAACTGAGTCATTTGCTCAGCCACTTCAGAGGGCAATTAAAAGTCAACCCCATTGTCTGGGGGTCTGGAGTCACATGTAAGCCAGACTGGGAAAGGATGGCAGATTCCTCTCTATAAAGGGCACTTGTTTTTAATGACAAAATGAATGGACACAGTGACAAGAGGAAGTCTGGAATAAAATTAACCAGAAAAATGTAGTTTGTGGGAATAAAGCGATCATTTTCTAAAATATTCCCTTTTAACCCCAAAATAAAAATTATATAAATCTACACTGACAACATGCGTACATTAGGTTAACTGTGAACAACTGAAAACATGAAGAGTTTGAAGTGCTTGGATAAGGTACAGTTGGTTTAACCATCCTCACAGATCTCGTGGTGGTGTAATCTGCCAGCCAGTAGACTTCATGCTTGGGTGTTTGTGACCCTTAAACACATTGGGGTCTTGTCTGTTGCTCATATATAACATGCTGTCCTGATGTGGCTGCACATCATTACCCTATCGCTCATCACTGTGCGTATTGAACACAACGACAGTAACGTGCAGTTCCTTGAGTCGGTTTCTGTTTCTCCTCAATGGATAGAAATATAGAAAACAGAAGTAGGGGTAGGCCATTCAGCCCTTTTGAGCCTGGTCCACCATCCAATATGATCACGGTTCATCACCCAATTCAGACCCCTGTTCCTGCTCTCTCTATATACCCTTTGTCCCCCTTTAGCCCTGAGAGCTACATCTGAATGTTGTGACTTGATAGAATCCAGGCTTCTTGGTCTCCTGTTTGCAAACTACTAATGTACCCAGGATTCCTGCGTAGCTGCGTGCCTCTGAGCTTCTGCCCAATCGGGCAATGCTGTACCCGAAGGTGAGCCACTCTCCCATCTTCACTTGCCCTTGCTTCTTGAGATGTGTTTGTCCTGCATATTTACAACAGCCTTTTTACAGGTGATGGTTTGGCAGGGTTGTCAGAACTTATTTTCCAAATGTGGTCTCCATTGCTGAAGGCAAGTCCCATGCCCACAGGAATATGAAAATCCCATCCGGTCATTGTGCACTTCACGGTGAGTGCTTTATCATTGCAGACCATTCATTTAGAGAGGCCATTGGTGAGGCTGGCACATGTCCCAGTTGGCACACACACATCCCAGGCTGTATGCCCCGTGCAGTGCCCATTTACCAGACGTAATCTCTTCACAAGTAGCTCACAGACCTGCTATTGCTCTCATTGTCTCTGCCACTGACATGCTTGACCATCCAATAAGTTGGAAACGTAGTCAGTGATCAGGAGAAAATTATCACCACAAACCAGGGATAAGTCAGGTCCATTTTCGGAGAAAGGGACCGTTGGGATCTCATGAGGATGTAGAGGTGGTTTCTGTGAGTCTACCTTTGCCGTTTCAATGTTATTGTTGATCCCCGGCCAATGCACAGTATCCTGTACCAGTGTCTTGGTCACACTGTGTCCATCTGTCCCTGATGTAGCTGTTCTGGTGAACAGCGTCAGGCACATTATGTTCTCCTTTGAAGAATGACCCCTTCTAAAGACACCTAGTTCATCTCAGTCAGGCTAAAAGTCCTTGAGAATGTTAGAGCACCCAACTCTAATATCATTCCAATGAGCCTTCGGTTGGTAATCATTCGCTGTTCCTTCTTGACTTGGATTGCGTTGGTACTGACCAACATTCATCAAACTGACCTGACGCACAGTGTCCACCACAATCTCTGTGCTGTCCACTAGCGCATTTACTGGAATTTCTGCTTTCTTAGTCAGAATACAGATGGTTCCCTGATAATGCAACAGTTCCATTCTTGTGTGGCCTCATGATAACGAAAATTGGGCTATAGAAATTTTTTAATAGAATCCCTACAGTGTGGAAACAGGCCCTTTGGCCCAATGAGTCCACACTGGCCCTCAGAACATCCCACCCAAAGCCATCCCCTTATGACCCACCCACTCTACTCATCCCTGAACATTGCCACAGAAAATTGCATTATAGAGAAATTGCTGTAGAACATTGCTACACCACTGCAACAGAAAGTTTGCATATTCCAAATAGCGCTCGCTGTTCATCACGATACAGCCAATTTGTGCTAATGAAACACGCATTATAGCAGAATTACCTGTACCGTTCTGAGGTGAACATTTTTGGTAGCGGGTTTACTGCAGACTTGTGGAAATCACTGGAGTCAAGATGGCTCCCCCTATCAGTGGTTTTTACCAAATTACGTCCAGGGCTTTGTGATCAGCCATGATCTCATTGAATGATGGAACAGGCCAAAGGGGCTGAATGGCCTACACTTGCACAGACAGAGAAATACTTACTGAACATGTACATGAGGGATCTTGTGATATCAAAAGAGCGCATTTCTCACATTCAATGTTGGAATAATTGAACAGTTTGCGATAGACTCTTGGACCCTAATGTGATTGGTTGACTGTCTTGCGTGATGCATGCTCCTGGTCCTTTCTGGGGGGCACTGACTTCCAGGATTAAGTTCTTCCTCAGATCAGATTCCTGCTGACGGGTGTGAGTGATTTAAGCACATGTTGATAGAAATGGTACGTCTTTCCTGAAGAGTTCTCTCAGCCACAGTGCCTTGTCAGAAACATTTGTGTGAATGGTGATAGGAAGTTGGAAGATCAGAGACCCCTCTGCAAGTTTTCTTTCTCTTGAGGACCAGGCATGTGTCGTCCATCTTTGACTGTCCCTGGTCAGGATAGACCCCACGACTTGTACAGATAGGCCCAGAAAGGTTGGACTGGACTCTATTCACCTGACACCTCTTGCTGTGGGAGGTGAGTCTTTCATGAACCGCTATCGCTGTGTGTCGATTTCAGTGTGGTCTTCAATTGTTTTGCCATTACTGAATTATCATCAGCCATTCCCAGGGTGGAGATGACTATTACAAGAGGGCATAAGTTTAAGGTGATTGGAGGAAGGTATGGGGAGGGGTCAGAGGTAGGTTCTTCACACAGAGAGTGGTGGGTGTGTGGAATGTGCTGTCAGCAATGGTAGTGGAGTCAGATACTTTAGAGACTTCTAAGCGACTCTTGGACAGGCACATGGGAGGATAGTAAAATGTAAATTGTGCAGGGTAGTTTGATCTTAAGAGCAGGATAATAGGTCGGCAAAACATCGTGGGCTGAAGGGCCTGTACTGGATTGTACTGTTTTATGTTCTATGTTCTAATACACGCACACACAGATACACATAGACACAGACATACACAGACACACACACACACACACACCCTCTCTATATTTCTGCCACTCTGCTGCTAGAACAAATCCTGACTTACTGGGAGATGGAAAGCGGAATCAATATCTTCCGCATGGTGCTGAAAGTAGTCATTTATTAGTTTCCCTTCCCAAGGGAATTGACCAGGCACCAGCTTCAGCATGCAGCTCAGAGGAGAATTCAGCGCCTGAACTTGGTACAGATTGGAATTTTGTGTGACCATCTCTTTAGAGAAAGATTTAGATGCGGTGGGTCCACACATACCCTGATTGTGCTATCTTTGTTTGGCATGCATTCTGAGTATACACAACTGATAAAACATTACATTCCACATAGACCAGCTCCCTGTGAGGCTTCTCGCTCTGTGAACACTGCCCTTTCTGGGAGAATCAAAAGACAGAACCTTATCTTCTCTGAGAGGCACTGCCATTTTTTTATTCATTTGTGGGATTTTGGGCATCTTTGGGCAGTATTGCCTATCTCTAATTGCCTAGAGAGAGTTCAGCACCAACCACGTTGCTGTGAGTCTGGAGTTGCATGCAAACCACACCAGACCCTTCCACTGCCGTTTTTTTTAAGGAAAACTCCCCAGCGCGGCTTGTGTGTTTTGTATGATCAGTGAAAACACAGAATGAGTAGCTTGAATTTGGCATTGTTGAAAATTTCAAACAAATTGCCGAACAGCTTATCCCACAATTTCCAGTGACAGATTGTTATGTATGTCACCTCTTACCTGCGTGCTTCTTACTGCACTGCATATAGCAACTGATCATGTCATTTCCATCCTGGCCTTTGGTGCAGTAGCAAATCGAACTCAGAAAGTGACACTGCTCTTAAAGCACTAACACAAACAGATTTAATAAGGATAAGTTGCGCTTCCAGTTGTAGGAGGCTCAATAACCAGTAGGTGCAAATTAAGAGACATGCAGAATTCTTCTTATGCAGCTAGTCATAACACAATTACTGGGAGCTGGAATAGGCCATTTGGCCCCTAATGCCTGTTCCACCATTCTCTAAGAATATGGTTGGTCTGACTGTGGTATCAAGTCCTCTTCCCTGTTAGCCCCTCATAACCCTGGCACGGTCCTCAATCCAAAATCTCTCTTATTGAACAGTTGCATATATTCCAGCCTGCACTTCTGAAGGCAATTCTTGACTCAAACGACCGTGTGAAAGAAGACATTTGCCTCCCTCTCTGTCCTCACAGTGATCTGAAATGCGTTTCTTTGAGGGACATTTAACAGGAACTTTCAAAAGGGAATTGGAGACCTGAATAGAGTGTGTGTGTGTGTGTGTGTGTGTGTGTGTGTGTGTGTGTGTGTGTGTGTGTGTGTTTGTGTGTGTGTGTGTGTGTGTATGTCAGTGTGAATGTGTGTGTGTGTGTTTGTATATATGTGTGTATGAGTGTGTGCGTGTATATGTGTTTGTATATATGTGTATTTGTATATATGTGTGTGTGTGTGCATGTCTGTGTAAGTGTGTGCATATCTGTGTGTCTGTGCGTGTGTGTGTGTCTGTGTGTGTCTTTGTGTGTGTGTGTGTGTGTGTGTGTGTGTGAGTGTGTGTATGTATGTGTGCGGGGTAGAGTTTGGTAATGGCAGGGGCACAAATGAGAGAAGACAGTCAAAGGGCAATCACAGATATGATGGGCTGAATGGCCTCACGCTGGAACATTCTACAGCAACAGCCACTTTGACTGAGGGACTGATTCCATTCCTAGAAGTTGATGACCACACATGTTAAGGCTCTTGGGCTGCATTTGCTACCAACAAAAAAAACATTTTTTCAATATAAATCAATCACTGGATCTTACCACTAATTTTCCACAGTTAGAAAAGAAACTCTCCCTGTAGACCCACGCAAATTTCACTATTTTCTCTTTTTTACACGCCAGCTGTCAAACATTATGTTCTTTTTCCAGTAGCTGCTCTTTATAAATCTACAAATTCCTTTTGCTAATTCCCAATAGGTTACCCAAAAGCAAACATCAATATTGTGAAATTCTAATCCCATGGGTCAAGCTTTAATTAACATTCCTAATAGCAACATGCTGACTATGATCACAGTATCACTGCTGGTTTACAATTCTTCAGGGTTTGTCACTCGCTGTACTCAGGTCATTGAAGCTTTGAAATGGGTCTGGGCTCGATCGCTTATAGACACAAATAACAGGTTAAGACTATAATGGAAGCTGCTCGGATTAGCTTCCGCTCCTAAAAAATACATTGCTCACAGCGTCTATCAGCTCGTCCTCAGCCATGTTGGAGCTGCTCAGCGCTGGTAGCAAAGACCAGGCCTCAAGCCAAGTTGGCCATTTTGGGGCGGAGATAAGGAGGAATCTCTCCATTTAGAAGGGGGTGAGAATCTTTCAGTGTTCACTACTGGAGAGTACAGTTGCGGAGTATACTCAAGACAAAAGGTGTTAGATTTCTGGATGCTGAAGGAACTGCAGGATATGGAAGTCATCAGGTTTGTGCAGCACAGGGGCTCAGTGGTTAGCGTCACTGCCTCACAACACTGGCGAGCCGGGTTCAATTCCATCCTTGGGCAACTTTCTGTAAGGAGCTTGTGCATCCTCTATGTGGGTTTCCTCCAGGTGCTCTAGTTTCCTCCCATAGTCCAAAGATGTGCGGGTTAGGGTGGACTGGCCATGCTAAATTGCCCCATGGTGTCTAGGGGTGTGCAGGCTAGGTGGATTAGCCATGGGAAACGCTGGGTTACAGGGATAGGTCTGAGTGGGATGTTCTTCAGAGGGTCAGCGTGGATTCAACAGGCCAAATGGCCTGCTTCCACACTGTATGGATTTGCCAATTCCAAAAAAGGTTTGATCATGGTAGCGAGACCAATGTTCTGTCAAAAAGCAAGCACAACATTGATGGGCTGACTGGCCTCATGCTGTATTACTTAGTAAGTGACTAGCTGTAATGTTACTGCATGTGTCTAAGGGAGTCAACAGATGAGTGACTCCAGTCCCTGTTTCCTACATTCTTTCATATGTATCTGCAGGAAATGGGGTGACACTGACAAACCCAGCATTTATTGCCCATGAAAAGGTGGTGATGAGCTGCCTTCTTTGCATTTCTAATTCATGGAGTTGATTTAGCTGGCATGGGAATCGGGAAGTGAAAAGTGAAGTGACAGAGGGAAATATTTCTCTCTAACTCAGCAGCAGAGGGCTCTGATCCAAATGCAGAACAACACGACAGCACTTCATCTGTATCCCACACAAGTAACCAAAACCTCAAACTAAAGTCTAAATTACAGGCTTAGGAACAGAAAAAAAAGTTCACCAAACTACGCAGGAACAGGGTATTGAATTGGATGATCAGCCATGATTATATTGAATGGCAGAGCAAGCTCAAAGGGCCGAACGGCCTCTTCATTCTGCTGTGTTCTAAGTTTCCATCTCTCCCCTCCTTCAAGATCTTCAATAAAGTCTAGTTCTTTGGCTAAACATTAGGCCACGTGTCCTGTACAACTCACCCACACCTACCATCTCTGCTAATGCTCCTGTGAAGCTACTTGAGATGTTTCATGAATGTAAAAGTGCTGTATAAATGCAAGGTGTTGTTGTCTGTTTGAAAGAAATGGTTACAATTCGCACGCTCAACCCAAAAGAAAACCGTCACAAAGCAAATCTCTAGTCTCCGCGTGATGTCCAGGCTCTGACAAAGAATCCATATCAAAAGGGTGATGCAAGAACATTATACTCAGATGCAGGAGTAGGCCTTTCAGCCCCTCAAACCTGGTTCACCATTTAGTGAGGTTGTAACTAATATGATCGTGACCTTAACTTCCCTTCCATACCTGGAGCCTCATAACCCTCAACCTTGGTCCCTGAGTCTGCACTTTCCCTTCCCAGTATAGAGGAGACCACATCGGATCCCACAGATGAGATTAGACGAAGTGCAGGTGAATCTCTGATATACATCTACCGTATCCGTCGCTCCAGATGCAGTCTCCTCTACATCGGGGAGACCAAACGCAGGCTTGTGGACCAGTTTGTGGAGCATCTGCGCTCCGCACACACCAACAATCCTGACCTTCCAGTTACCATCCACTTTAACTCCCACTCCCCTGGTGACATGTCCATCCTTGGCCTCCTCCACTGTCAGAATGAAGCCAAATATAAACTGGAGGAACAACTCCTGATGTTTTGCCCCTGGAGCTTACAGCCCAGTGGCCTGAATATTGACTTCACCGGCTTCAAAATCTCTCCTCCCACAACCTGTCCATCTTCCTGCTCACCTATCCACTCCATCCTTCCAACTGACCAACCACAATAACCCCCTTCCTGCATCCACCTACCCCACTGCCCCTGGTCCCACCCTCCCACCCTCTATTTATTTCTCGGCTCTTTTCCCCTTCCCCAGGTATATCAAAGGGTTTCAGCCCAAAATGTTGGCTTTCCCACTCCTCGGATGCTGTCTGACCGGATATGCTTTTCCAGCTCCATATTTATTGTCTGTAGTTTCCAGTGTTGGCAGTCCCAACTGTCCTCCACAGAATCTTTGTCTGTTTCAATAAGATCACCCCTCATTTTTCTAAATGCCAAATTTGCTGAACTGTTCCCTCATCAGATGACACCGTTACCGTAGGAATCAGCTCAGTGATCCTTCTCTAAACTGTCTCCAATGCAACTACAACCTGCATGAGGTAAGGAGGCCAAAACAGTACTCGGTGGTCACCTCACCCATCCCCTCTACAGCTGTAACAAGGCCCTTTTATACTTTTATATTCCATCCTTCCTCAATCACCCGATCGCAGAATTGTTACAGGTCACAAATAGGCCATTCAGCCCACTGTCCTTGCACTGGTTCTAACCCCTCATGCCAGTCATCTTCCTTTTCCCCATATCGCTGCACACAGTTTCTGTCCAAATGACCATCCGATGTCCATCCTGAATGCCTCAATTGTTCGTACCTCCACCATATTTCCAGGCGGTGCATTCCAGACTCTAACTGCTTGCAGAGTAAAATGAGTTGTTTCCCTCACATCACCCCTGTTTCGTTTGCACATCACTTTAAATCTACGCCCTCTTGTTATTGTTTCTTTCACAAACAGGAACAGCTTCTCCCTTTCTATTTGGTCGAGCCTGCTGATTATTTTGAAAACCTCTATCAAACCTTCCCTCAGCCTTCATCGCTTTGAGGAAAACAGTCCTAACTTCAATCTATTCCCATCACTGATGTTCATCATCCCTGGAACCATTCTAATAAATCAATATTAGATTGATTAGCCTGCTTATCTTCTGCAGTTCACATACAAAGACAGCCAGGTCCCTCGGTATTGCAACTTCCTGCAGTCTCTCTCCATTTAAATTCTCTTCTTCCCATACTGTCACTTCCCCAGAGTATTACTCTCATCTGCCAAACATGTCAGAAGTCACATGACACCAGGTTATAGTCCAACAGGTTTATTTGAAATTGCAAGCCTTCAGAATGCGGCTCCTTCGGTAGGTGACACAAAAACGGTTTATATCCCAGGATGTCGATGCGAGAGAATTAAGCTCAGGAACATTGCTGAAGCCACCAAAGGGAGAAGTGAACTGAATGATTTCTATCCATAGCTGCCAGGCAGGAATATCTTGTGGAAATATGTTGATGCCCTGGCCTTGGAAGGCTGACACAAGGGAGTTCCTGCACCTTCCCACACTGGTAGCCATGATGCAGAGGTATTGGCATTGGATTAAGGTCAAAAATCACACAGCACCAGGTTATAGCATACACCTGGGGAGGGAGCTGAGCTATGGAAGTCTGTGATTTCAAATAAACCCATTGGACTATAACCTGGCATCGTGTGATTTCTGATCTTCCCCATACTGGTATAGGGCAGCCTCACGGGAACATTGAGAATCAGGTACAAACGGGGGAGCTCATAGGAGGGGTCCACCTTCCAAAGAATGGGGGAGTTGTGCGCTAAAAGGGCAATGGAAGCAGATTCAACAGTAACTCTGAAAATAGACTTTCTTTTCATTTGAATGAAAATTTCACAGAGACTTAGAGGAATGCACAGAGGGGTTGGGACCAATTGAGTATCTCTTTCAACGATCCATCGAGGCACAATGGGCTAATACTTTCACTATGTCATTGTAACCCGTGATAAATCTGCAATTTTGCTTCTACTAAGTAGTCATGCTACCAAAAAAGTAGATCTCATTTCACAAAGTGACCAGTTCCAGCTCATTTCATACCTCCTGGTGATGCAGATATGATCAAATCATTTGCATTGAGTGCCCCTTCCAATCTTTAAAAAGGTGAATCATTTATTTTTGACTATTCCAGCACCCTGAATCAGGAGGGCAGGCTGCACTGATTAGGTTGGTGTGTTCCCTGGGTGCCGAAGGTGAGGGTGTGATGGTGCTGAGAGGCTTGGGTTTGCAGGAGTTGACAGGGTCAACAAATGGAATCCAGTTCCTCTGGTAAGGGAGTCCTCAACAAGGAGGTGGAACCAAGGCAAATGCAAACCTGGAAACATTTCTCCTCCAAAATGGTGTTGAGGCTGGGGGAGGGATCAATTAAAGATCTGAAGACTATAATTTATGAGATTTTTGTTCAGTTGAGCTAATGAAATGGGCAAACAGAGTTGGGAAATGGAGGAGTAGAATGACCTGACCCCTGGCTCCCAAACTCTAAATGTCAAATGGGTTGGGTCTCCTTTGGGGGAGATTAGGACACGATTATTCTGAGGGGAAGCTGGGGACAGCGAGGACATTAATATTCACGTATTAGAATGGAACAGCAGCAGGAGATGCACAGACTACATTTGTGATGCCCAATGCAGCCTGGATCTAGAATGCCACCAGACAAGGAAAGGGGGACATGGAGAAATCTGGATTTCCACTGAAAAGGGCCAACACTTTGGGGAATAGTTGAGACAAAGAGGTCAGCTTTTGCTGGAACTACGCAGAGAAAAAGAAGGCATTTGCAAACTGTCACAAGGAAATCGTTTCTTTTTGCAGATTTTGGCTTACTCTGTTAAATTTGTTTGAGGTTGCTTTCTAGAGGTTTCACAAGTCTTCAGAAGACTTGAAACTCACTGAAAAGACAGATATTTGTCTGGAGCTTTGCATCTTGCACTCATGAGGACTCCCACCAGATGCCAAATTTCAAATAAACGTAACAATTTATACTACAGAAAGGATGGGTGCTGATTGGTCAGCAGATCCAGTCCTGTTGGTGTTTATACATTCATAGAAAGTGATCCATTCTCTGAGAAAAAGAAACACATTAAGCTTAAAACCTATTTTTTTGAATTACCCAGGAGTTTTGAAAAGGCAGGAAAATCGAGTTGAGGATTATCAGATTAGCTGCTATCTCACTGAATGGATGAGCAGACTTGTTGGGCTGAATGGCCTCCTGCTTCTTTTTCTGATGGTCTCATAGATCCCTCTTGATTTCTCCATAGCAACGCCTCAGCCAAACCATAAATCCATTAGAAATAGTACCAGGTTTAGGCCATTTAACCCACAAGCCACCCAATAGGATCGCGGCTTATTCGGCATTCCTCATATTCACTTTCCTGCCCTTTCCTTTGACTCCCCAACTGATCAAGAATCCATCTGTCTCAGCCTTAAACATACATACGGACTCCACCCCCATAGCTCCCAATTGCAAGGAGTTACCAAAGACTCAGAACCAATCAACAGAAGAAATTCCTCCTCATTTCAGCTTTAACTGGAACCCCATTATTCTGAGACTATGCCCACTGGTCCTAGACTCTCCATGAGGAGAAATATCCTCTCAGCATTTACCCTGTCAAGGCCCTCCAGAATCCTGTAGGTTTTAATGTGATCACCTCTTATTCTTCAAAACTCCAGTGAGTGCAGCAATCTTTCCAACCAATCAGCACCAGTATAAAATGTTGTGATACTTTGAAGTTTGGCATTGGTTCTGATGAGTGCAAGCTTGAAATCTTTGAAAGCACCTCTCTCTCTCTCTCTCCCTCTCTCCCTCTCTCAAGCAAGTCCTGTGTTGCTGAGCAGCTCTTCAGCTGACCAATAAGGGGATAAATCCTTCCTGTCTTAAAACAAACTCCAACAGATAAAACAGGTAGGCGTACAGAAAGATGAGACAGATCAATAGATAGATGCAGAGAGAAATCTACCTTTAAATGCTCTCGGACTGCGAGACTCCCCTTCCAAACCACGTTGTAGCACCAATCCTGGCCTGTCCCCTCCTAAAGTTGGTACAGACAGAATTGTTTTTTGAAGATTCTTGGGTGGCATTTCAGCATGATGCCCCCAAAACTCCCCTGTCAACTTGTAGCTGTTACAAAGAACATTTCTTTTTGTAAGGAATATAAAAGGATTTTATATATAATCGTCACGGTTATAAAACTCGGTTCGTAAGTCAGAGGAAAGGAAAAGGTACTCCTTCTATTCAGATACAGAAAGCAATAAATAGGAGGTTCAGTTCATGCAGTAAAGAATAATGGGACAGAAAACAGGATTGGAAATGATGGGGCGAATGGCACCTAGGCATCATGTTGTTAGCACAAGTAAACTTCGTTGTGATTAAGATGAAGCTTTTCTTGGACTTACTTAAGTTAGATTCACTGTGAGATGGTGTCATCTCACGTTTACGGCTCCAGATAACTACACAGTCATGCAGTCGGTCTGCTGCCATATCAGACAATGGTCTAATCATAGAGGACAGTGTGGAAGAGAGATGCTATTTCAGATCACGGTGTTAACAGAGGGACCATGAGAGATACCTTCCTTGTAGCAGCACAAAGTACCTTTTGTTCCTTTCTGTTTTTGACAATTGCCCCCACTGCCCCAAATACTGGCCCAGTCCTTTCCAACTTATACAATTAAAGGATGTAATTTTAAAATGTTGTATTCAGATGGGATAAGTATGAAATGAAGGGTGAAATAATTCTGAGAAGCAACAAAGATCAGGGGGCCCTTGGTGTGCAGGTAGCAGGACAGGTGGGTAAAGAAGGCATATGAGATATTCAACATTATTAGCCAAAGCATAGAGCAATGCTGGAACCGTATAGAACGTTGGTTAGGCTACAGTGAGGGCACTGTGCGCAGCTCTGGAATCAACAGCATGCAGCATTGGAGAGCGCGCAGAGGAGATTTACCAGGATGTTGCCTGGGCTGGAGAGTTTCAGTGATGAAGAGAGATTGGATAGACTGGGGTTGTTTTCCTCAGACCAGAGGGGACTGAGAGGACATGATTGTGATGTATAAAACTATGATGGATACAAATAGGCTAGCTGTTGGTTTGTTCGCCGAGCCTGGCAAATGAATTGCAAACGTTTCGTCTCCAGTCAAGAAGACATCATCAGTGCGTGATCATCAGGTGGGTGATTCCTCTGGTGCTCGCCTTTATATAGGTTGCCTAAGAGTAGTTAATGTTCTCGATTTTGATTAGTAGATATTTTGGTAGTTAATGTTCTCGATTTTGATTGGTAGATATTTTAGTAACCTAAATCAAGTTTGTGTGATGGTTTGTCAAGTCACCATTTGATTGGCTGTTTGGAGGTTGTTTGAATTGTTTCTGTGAATCGACACACACTGTAATACCACAGAAGCCAAATTGAAAGAGGAGAAATGATTATATGAAGTCTTCACAAAAAATGGCTATCTGAGAAACGTCATCCGGAGGACACTGAGAATTCGCACAGCGACAATTGCCCCAAGACAACATGAAAACAGGAGAATTGTCCTCCCATATATCAAGAATATTTCTGACATGACAGCAAGACTATTTCAACAACATGGAGTAACCATCGCCTACCGACCCATGAATACACTCAGGAGCAGACTATCAAAACCCAAAGGGAAACTGGAATTGATGAAAAGAAGCAACATGATCTACCAAATTCAAAGCAACAACTGCACCAAGCACTACTTCGGTCAAACCGGAAGAAAGCTGTCTACGAGAACCCATGAACACCAGCTCGCCGCCTGAAGGCATGACCCAATGGCACTGGTATCCGTCCATGAGGACCAAGAGGGACACCAGTTCGACTGGAACAATGTGAAGGTACTGGCACAAGGAAATACCAAACAAGACGGGAATTTATCGAGTCGTGGTACTCATCCGAAGAAGCAATAAACAAGCACATTGAAATCGATCTGGCCTACCAACCTTTACGGACAAGGGAACAATGAACTCGGGGGAACCGTGGAAGAGACCAAACGCCACGAACCCAAGGCACGCAAAAACAATTCAAACAATCTCCAAACAGCCAATCAAATAGCAACTTGAGAAACCATAACACAAACTTGATTTAGGTTACTAAAATATCTACCAATCAAAATCGAGAACATTAACTACCAAAATATCTACTAATCAAAATCGAGATCATTAACTACTCTTATGCAACCTATATAAAGGCGAGCACCAGAGGAATCACCCACCTACGCACTGATGATGTCTTCTCGACTGGAGACGAAACGTTTGTAATTCATTTGCCAACCTCGGCGAACAAACCAACAGCCAACCAATTTACCCGAGCTACCAATATTTCGCAACATCTCTAACAAATAGGCTAAACCAGAAAGCTCTTAATTTGGGAAACCTGGTCAGCATGGAAGAGTTGGGCCATAGGATTTGTTTCTGTGCTGTATGACTCTATGACTCTATGACTCTCTCAGAGGGCGGCTCATATGTGGAATGAACTGCCAGAGGATGTGGTAGATGCAGCTACAACATTGAAAAGACATTTGGACAGTTACATGGATAGGAAAGGTTTAGAGGGATATCAAACAAACGCAGGCAAATGGGGCCAGTTTAGTTTGGCAAAGTTGGTCAGCATGATGAGTTAGACTGATACGTCTATTTCTGTGCTGGGTGAGTCTATGACTCTAAACATTTCCCCTTGATGGAGGGATCAATGACCAAGGTGTTATGATTTAAGGTAAGGGGACCGAAGGCATAGAGGGGATGTGAGAAAAAGCTTTTTCACCCAGAAGGTGGTGGGAATCTGGAACTCACTGCCTGTAAGGTTGGGAGAAGCAGGAACCCTCATCACACTGAAGTAGTTCAATGTGGACCTGTGATGCTAAGGCATACAAGGCTATGAGTCAGGTGCTAGAAACATGGGATTCGAATTGTTAGATCGCTGGTTTTGACCAGAACAGACTCATGGGCTGAAGGGCCCTTTTTCTGTGCTGTGGATCTCTGTAATGCTATGGTTCCAAGTAATTGCTGAGATGCTGATAGTTCCAGCCCATCTTCTTAAATAATCCATGCCGTACAGCAATGCCAAGAGGAGTCAAAGGGAAATCTCTCTGTTGTTGGGCGTCATACTTAGCATAATGGAAGATGGTGAAGACTAGTCACCTCAGTTCCAGGACATAATACCATCAGACCAAGACATAGGAGCAGAAATTAGGCCATTCGACCCATCGAGTCTGCTCTGCCATTCAATCATGGCTGATAAGTTCCTGAACCCGATTCTCCTGCTTTCTCCCCGTAACCCTTGATCTCCTTGATAATCAAGAAACATCTCTGCAGGAATTCCTCAGGGTAATGACCTAGGCCCAACCATCTTCAGCTGCTTCATCAATATCCTTCCCTCTATCATAAGGGCAGACGTGGGGATGTTCACCGATGATTGCACAATGTCAAGCACCATTCACGACTCCTCAGACACTGAAGAGGTCTGTGTTCAAATGCAACAAGGTCTGGATAATGATCAGTTATGAGGCAAGTAATACTGGCCAGACAATGGCCATCCTCAAAAGGACAATCCAACCATTGTCCCTTGACATTCAATGGTGTCACCATCTTTGAATCCCTCCACTATCAATACCTTGGTGGTTGCCATTGTTCAGAAACTGAACTGGGCCCACCATATAAATAGTGACTACAACAGTAGGTCAGAGACTAGGAATACTATGGTGAGTAACTCACCTCCTGCCTCCCCAAAGCCTGTCCACCATCTACAAGGCACAAGTCAGGAGTGTGATAGAATACTCCCCACTTGCTTGGATGGGTGAAGCTCAAGCTTGGCACTATCCAGGACAAAGTAGCCCGCTTAATTGGCACCACATCCTCAAACATATGCTCCCTCTATCACTGATGGTCAGAGCAGTATGTACTGTTGAGAAGATGCACTGCAGAAATTCATCAAAGATCCTCAGACAGCACCTTCCAAACCCATGACCACTTCTATCTGGAAGGACAAGGGCAGCAGATACATAGGAACACCACCCCCTGCAAGTTCCCCTCCCAGCCACTACCATCCTGACTTGGAAATATATCATTGTTCCTTCATTGTCGCTGGGTCAAAATCCTGGAATCCTTTCCCTAAGGGAATTGTGGGTCAATCTAAAACACATAGACTACAGCGGTTCAAGAAGGCAGCTCACCCTCACCTTCTCAAGGGCAATTAGGGATGGGCACTCTCTTGAACAACTTCAAGAAAACTCATAAAACCAAACTTCTGCAGATGTTGGAAATCAAATAAAAACAGACAATGCTGGAGAAACTCAGCAGGTGAGGCAGTATCTGTAGAGAGGGAAAAACAGAGTTATCTTTTTGAGTCTGATATGACTTCTTCGGGACTGAAAGGGTCTTGAGAATGATGCTTTTTTGTTGTTGGCAGAAGGGGATAGAGTAGAACAGATGGTGAGGATGTTCAGAGCAAAAGACAGAGGGAGTGCCAATGATCTTAGAGACGTGAGATAGATGTTGAATAGGTGTTAATCACTGGTATTAATTGGAATGAAAACCATCAATGAGCTCTGCTGAGCATAAGTCCATGTCGTCGAGTTCCGCTGGGTGCTGAAAGGAGTGTATCCACAAGGGAGCTTCTGAAGTTTATGCTCTGAAGTTCCCTAACCCGATAAAGTGATTTCTTGGACAGTGAGCTGCTGTTCCTCCAGTATGTGATATGTTTGAGAATCGCTCTCATGCTAACATTTCTGTCTCAGGCAATGTTCCAACAAAGCCCTGTTCTAACTGTAGGATCAATACCTGATCTTCCACTCAAGAAAGTTTACAACCTTCAGTTTACAACATGGAGTTCAAAAACTACAAGCCCTGAACTCGATATGAGACCTCTTTTCTACCCCTCAGTGCCTTGTTTGCATGTGTTTGCTCTCAACAGTAATTCTCTAAGGTTAACTTTATTGACACCTATTTTACATCCCTTTCACTCCTTTACCACCAGTAACACTCACTCTGTCTTTTGCTCTGGGTATCCTCACCATCTGTTCCACTCACCTGTCCTCTCCTTCAGACGACTGCAAAAAAAAGCCACGATTTTCCAGCCCCCTTCAGTTCTAAAGAAATCATATTGAACTCAAAACATTAACTCTGCTTCTCTCTATATATGTGGCCTGATCTGCTGAGTTTCTCCAGCTCTTTTCCTGCTTATTTCACAAATACTTAACTTGTATTTAACATGCATTTAGTGGCATGGCTGTTGAGTTGTCCAATCACTCTCTCAGCCCTGGGACAAGGAGAGGTTTTAAAACCAGACAATGACGCAGCACAAAAGGAGGTCGTTTAGCCCATTGTACCTATGCTGGTTCTTGGAAAGAGCTGTCCAATTACTCCCTTACTTCCCTACTCTATCCCCGAAGCCTTGCAACTTGTAACTGCACTTCTTATATTGATTGAATTCCCTCTTGAAAGTACCAATTGCCTTCACTATCAGGTGGCTCATTCCAGATAGTAGACTCACTGTGAGAAAACAATTATCCTTCTCGCCTCTCCCTTTCAACTGATTTTGTCACTCGTGCTCAGGCTGTGTCCTCTGATTACAGCATATTCCTTCCAATGGAACCAGCTACAGTTACAAAGCAGGTCTGGGTCATAACAGCTGACAAGAGAAGGCAAAGGAGATTTGAATTTGCAATAAACAATGACATAGTTCCCGCAACAACTACTGTTGATGGAATTTGACTGCAGCAGGATGTCATCCAGCTCCACACTCTGTTATCTCGAAGACTCCCAACATCCTGGCTGACTTGTGTGAATCATAGAATCAAAGAATTATTACTCTGAAGAAGGAGGCCATTTGGCCCATAATACTACACTGGTTCTATCCCTTAGTGGTGCCAATCTTCTGCCCTTTCCCCATATCCCTGCCCACCATTTCTATCCAAATAAACATCCAATGTCCCTCTTGAAGACCTTAATTACTCGTGCCTCCACTACATATCCAGGAAGTGCTTTCCACAGCCAAACTACTAGCTGAATGAAAAGGGTTTTTTTCTCACATCCCCTTGTTTCGCTTGCACATCTTAATAAATCTGTGTCCTCTTGTTCTTCGTCATTCTACAAGTGGCAACAGCTTCTCCCAATCTACTCCGTCCAGCCTAGTCATGGTTTGGAAAACCTCTATCAAATCTTCTCTCTTTAGGGAGAACTGTCCCTAGATGGTGACCAGTCAAAATGGGGAAGGTTCATTTAGGAAGGTACCGAGATACTCTGTCATGAAGTCAATGTGTTGGTAGGAACGTGAAAATACCTACCAATAACCCATCTCCCTGATTCTTAGAGCAGGAACTGGCCCAGGAAAAGCTACATCTGGAAATCAGGTTTCAGAGTGATCAAACCTGCCAGGACTCAGTAGGTAGACACCCCCTACCCCCCACTGTCCTGGAGAGGAGGGGGAGAGTTGCAGTGGGAGAGAGATCTCCTGAGGTTGGTCCGGAGGAAGTTGTCCCAGAGAGTCAAGAAGAAAGCCCCATTGATCACTTAATAGAATGGAAGAGAGTGTGATGGAGTGTGGACAGACCTGGTACGATGAACTAATCGACAAAGTTAGAATATATCCTGAGACTCACTTTATCCAAAACTGCAGAGGTTTGGGGCTAAGTTCAAGTGCCTCAAGAGGTGCGTCGTAACATGTATGAGCAGGTAGATTGAAAAATATCTCACTGGTGTGTGACAAATAAACATGTGACAGAGATGCACTTGGGGATTAAAACCTGCAACAGGGCCTTTCGTGTGCATCCTTTTGTATCCCTACCTCTGAGCCAGGAGATCTGAGTTCAAGTCCCTGGAGGTGTGTAACAAAATCTCTGAATAGGTTTGATTAGAAAATAACTAAAATGCCTTGCCAGGCGGATACAACATCAGTGGCAATGATGTTTCACACCCTCCTCACTTGGTCCATCATGAAGGGCATTCAACTGGCATTCCACTCCATCCCAGTGCCCTGGCACGTTGACTCTTCAGTTCTGTAGCTAAAGGCAATTGCATGATATTTCTATTTTGCTTGATCAAGGGATGTACATGCCACTGTTTAGGCCAGCATTTATTGCCCATCCCTATTTTGCCCAGGGGGTAGTTGAAAGTCAACTGCATTGCTGTGGGTCTGGAGTTATATGCACACCAGGCCAGGTAAGATTTCCTTCCTTAAAGGACATTCGGAACCAGATGGATATTTATGGCAATTGAAAGTGGTTACAGGTCACCATCAGACCAGATTTTTTTCAAATTCAAATCTGTCACTGTGGGACTTAAACCATGTTAGTCTGGCGATTGTCCTGGGAGAGGTGGTGGACCTGAGCTGCTGCTACTGCTCTAGTAGGGTGCAGGATGAGAAGACAAGCTCTACAGATATCAATGAGGAATGGTTCTGAGGAAGGGTCTCTGGACCCAAAACGTTAACTCTGATTTTTCCTTCACTGATGCTGCCAGACCCGCTGAGCTTTTCCAGCAACTTCTGTTTTTGTTCCTGATTCACAGCATCTGCAGTTCTTTTGGTTTTTATTGGGGTTATCAATGAGCTTGTCCTTCATCCATTCCCAAAACATCATGGGAAACTTAAATTGAAATTTAGAATTATCTGATTAGCCATGATCTCTTTGAATGGTGGGGCAGACTCAATGGGCTGAATGGCCTACTTCTGCTCCTATGTCATATGGCCTTGCAGTTTCAGTCATACATTAGAGATCCCTTGGCTCATTAAGTCTACACGAGCAATACATATCCTCTTACAGATGTCGGCTTGCTCCCAGTTGTTGGTGTCTAACGACCAGGAGGCGCTTGTTGGAATATGAAGGCACAAAACAGGCCATTCAGCACATCATATCTGTACTGCCTCTGTGAAAGGGTTTGCCCATTCCCGACTCCTCATCTGCTCTTTCCCCGTTGACCTGCAATTTTATTTTCTGTTCAAGTGTTTATTCCATTTAAAAGTTTTGTCAGGCAGCATGTACCACATCAGCACAGCTCCTTGCATTGCCAAGATAAGAAAGTGTGGGGCTGGATGAACACAGCAGGCCAAGCAGCACCTTAGGAGCACAAAAGCTGACGTTTCGGGCCTAGGCCCTTCATCATGTTGTCAACTCCCTCACTCCTCACTCCAATCAGACACAGGCTGACCGTGAGAGCGGGGCCTCTGGTGGCCATCTCTGATTGGCCACTCTCCTGGACATGTGACTTCCTGTCACTGATCCCCACTCCCTCCCCACACCTGCTCTCCCCAACTCCCCCAGCAACCAATTTACACATGTTTGCCATTGGCCACTCAACATGCCAATCTTCCCAGTGCCTTACATTCCCACAGACAATCAGAGAAAAGCAGACTATCGATTACCCAATGAGATTATCCCTGACACAAAGGCCATCAGTGCCTTCTGCCTCTTGATCTTATCAGAATACAGAAACTAGGACCTGGAGTAAGCTACTGAATATGATCATGGCTGATTGTCTATTGCAATGCCATAATCCCCCTTTATCCCCACATCCCTTGAAGTCTTTTAAACCTAAAAAATCATCCATCCCTTTCTTGAATGTACTCATTGATTTGGCCTCCCCAGCCTCCTGTGGCAGAGAATTCCACAGGTTCACTTCCCTCTCAGTGAAGAAATGTTTCCTCATCTTGGTGCTAAATGGTCTACCCCATATCCTGAGACTATGTACCCTGACTCTGGACTCCCCCAGCCAGGGCAAACATCCTCCCCGTACCTCGCCTGTCCAGCCCTGTTACAATTTTATACGCTTCCCTCTCATCCTTCTAAACTTGAGTGAATACGGGCCCAGTCAAACCAAACTCTCTTTATGGGACATTTCTGTTATCCCCGTTATCAGCCACACACTGTCTATGGCAAGAGTATCCATTCTTTAGGTGAGACCAAAACTGCACATACTTCTCCAAGTATAGCCTGTGTAGCTGCAGTAAGACATTTCTACGTTTGATCTCAAATCCTCTTGCAATGAAGGCCAACGTACCATTCACCTCCCTAATTACTTGCTGCAGCTGCCTGCCTGCTGTCAGTGCCTGGTGTACGAGGTCACCCAGATCCCTCTGTCCATCCACACTTCCCAATAGGTCACCGTTTCCAGAATGCTCTGCCTTCCTGAGATTCACACCAGAGTGTATCACTTCACATTCAGCCACACTGCACTGCATCTGCCATTTCTTTGCCCACTCACTCAACTTGTCTCAATTATCCTGAAGCCTCATTGCGGCCTTCACAAAACTCACAATCCCGCCCAGTTTTGTGTACTGATTGATTGGTTGATTGATGTCACATGTACCGAGATACAGTGAAAAGTGTTGTTTTGCATGCTCTACAGACAGATCGTACATTGCAAAGTGCATCAGGTAGCAGAACAGAGTGTAGAATATGATGTATAGAGGAGGTACAGAGAGAGAGAGATCAGAATTAACATTTCAGAGGTCAGCTCAAATGTTGCTAACGGTGGGGAAGAAGCTGTTCTTGAATCTGTTTGTCTGCGTATTCTAACTTTTATATCTTCTGCCCAAAGGGAGAAGGTGGGAGAGAGTATAACCAGGGTGGGTAGGATCTTTGATCATGTTGGTTGCTTTCCCGAGGCAGCGGGAAGTATAGATGGAGTTAATGGATGGGGGGCTGGTTTGTGTGATGGACTGGGCTGTGTTCATGACTCTCTGTAGTTTCTTGTGGTCTGGGTTGCTGTGATGCGTCCAGATGGATTAGATTAGATTAGATTCCCTAGAGTGTGCTAACAGGCCCTTCCGCCTAACAAGTCCACACTGCCCCGTGAAGCATCCCACCCAGGCCCATCTCCCTATAGCCCACACACCCCTGAATACCACGGACAATTTTAGCTTGGCTGATCAATATAGCCTGCACATCTTTGGACTGTGGGAGGAAACTGGAGCACCCAGAGGAAACCTACATAGACACGGGGAGAATGTGCAAACTCCACACAGTCGCCCGATGCTGGAATCGAACCCAATGCTTTCTCTGGTGCACCTATAAAAATTGGTAAGAGTCCGTGTGGTCATGTCAAATTTCCTTAACCTCCTGAGGAAGTAGAGGTGTTGTTGCACTTTCCTGACCATCATATCGACATCACTCCTAGGAACGTGATTCTCTCGACCTTCTCCACCTCAGCACCATTGAAGCAGACATGGACACTCCACTTCCTGAAGTCAATGACCACCTTCATTTTGCTGTCATTGATTATCCATGCCAGTAAGCCCTCTGCCTGTTTCTGTACTCTGTCTCGTCGTTGTTTGAGATCCAACTTACAACAATGGTGCCATGAATAAACTTGTAAATGGAGTTAGGGCGGAGTTTGGCCACATAGTCGTAAAGAATACAGTAAGGGACTCAGTATGCAGCCTTATGGGGCTCTGGTGTTGAGGATTATTGTGGAGGAGGTGTTGTCTATGAGTCAGAAAGTCAAGGATCAGTTACAGAGCGCAGAGCTGAGAACCAGGTCTCGGAGTTTCGACATGACTTTCTTTGGAATTACGTTGTTGAAGGCGGAACTATAGACAATAACTAGGAGCCTGATGTAGGTGTCCTTGTTATCCAGCTGCTCCAGGGACGAGTGTAGGCCACTGCTGTGGACCAAGAGCATTGGTAAGTGAATTGCAAAGGATCAAAGAAATCTGGTTGGTTGGAGTTGGCATGATGTCATCAGCAATCTTGGAAATGTTGCATTTGGTTCCCGCATCCAGGTATTGTTATATATTGGGAATAGCTGGGGCCCAAGCACTGATTTCTGGGGTATTCCAGTAGTCACTGCCCGTATCTCAGAGAAAGACACATTTACTCCTACTCACTCTTTCCTGTCTGTCATCAATTCTCAATTAATGCTGATATATTAGTCTTAATCCCATGTACTTTAACTTTTCCCACTAACCTCCTACTGGGACCTTATCAAAAATTTTCTGAGAATCCAATTACAGCCCATCCACTGGTTCTCCTTTATCTAATCTATTAGTTACATCCTTATAAAGCTGTAGTAGATTTGTTATGCATGGTTGTGTTTCATAAATCTGCAATGCCTTTTGAC
Organism: Stegostoma tigrinum; assembly: GCF_030684315.1. Classification (NCBI taxonomy): domain Eukaryota; kingdom Metazoa; phylum Chordata; class Chondrichthyes; order Orectolobiformes; family Stegostomatidae; genus Stegostoma; species Stegostoma tigrinum. The sequence goes on along the minus strand of NC_081358.1, from coordinate 125,927,375 downwards.
CAATCCTAATAATGTTTTCCAAGTCTGCTGTCATCTTTTATAGCAGATTTACGCACGTTCCCCATTGCTGATGTGAGGCTAACCGGTGTGTAATTCTCTGTTTTTCTCTCTCTCTTTTGAAATAATTTGCCACCCTTCAATCTGTAGGAACTGCTCCAGAATCAATCTTTAGAATTTTGAAAGAGGACTAGTAATGTATCCAATATTTCCACTTCTTTTCGTACTTTGGGATGTAGATTATCAGGTCCTTGTGATCTGTTAGCCCTTATACCCATTAATTTTCCCAGTACCATTTTTAACATAATGCTGATTTCCTTCAATTACAATCTCTCAGACCCTTGATTCCCTAATATTCCTTGGAAAATATTTGTGCCTCCTTTTTGAAGGCAGAACCAAGATATATATTCAATTCTTCTGCCATTTCTTTGTTGACCATTATACTTTCACCAATTTCTTACTGTAAGGATTTCGTCTTCACTAATCTTTTTTCGCTCCTCATGATTAAAAGCTCAGCTTCCATGTTCTCTTCAAATTTACTCTGATACTCTATTTCTCCCCTTTATCAAACTTTTTGTCCTCTTTTGCTGAATTCTAAAATGATCCCAGTCCACAGGTTTGCTGCTTTTTCTGGCAACTTTGTATGCCTCCTCTTCAGAGCTAACACTAACCTTAATTTCTTTTGGAAGTTACATTGGAGACTCCTTATCTCTTTTATTTTTATGCCAGACAGGAATGAATAACTGTTGTAATTCATGCACATGTTCCTAAATATCTAACATTACTTATCCACCATTAACCCCTTTAGTAAGATTCATAATTCAATCCTTGCCACACCATGCTTCACACCCTCAGAGTTCCCTTTATTTAGATTCAGGACCCTAATTTCAGATTCAGCAACTTCACTCTCTACCTAATGAAGAATTCTATCATATTATGATTGCTGTCCCCCAAGGAACCCTGCACAACAAGATTGTTAATTAATCCTTTCTCACTGCATAGTACCCAGTCTAGAATAACCTGTTCTCTGGTTGGTTCCTCAACATATTGGTCTAAAGCTTCCTCCACAATATCATCACTAGTTTGCTTTGACTGCCACACAAAGACAAAGACAGTCTTCTTCCCCCTTTTTTTTATATAAACAAAACCACAAACACATCTAATGTTTGCTTACAGCAATAATCGGGTGCTCAGTATTGAATTTCTGCCTCTCTATGTTAACACTACTAGGGAGAGAGAGAGAATCTGTGTGTGTCCATGTGTGCATGTGTATCTGTGCACGTCTGCTTGTCTGTGTGTCTGTTCATAAGTGTATACTATCCACTTATCTGTATGTGTGGGCATGTGTATCTGTCTATTTGTGTGTATCTGTGTGGGTGTGCGCCTGTTTGTGTGTGTGTATCTGTTTCTCCATGTGTGTCTGTCCATGTGTGCGTGTCTGTTGGTTTGTGTATCTGTTTGTATCTGAGCATGTGTGTCTGTCAGTCTATGTGTGTCTGTTTTTCTTTGTGTGTGTATCTGTCTGTTTCTGCATATGTGTGTTTGTGTGTATTTGTGGGTGTTGCATGTGCGTACACATATGTGTGCGTCTGTGTGTTTGTGTGTGCATGTCTGTTTGTAAACTGTGGGGGTGCATACGTGTGTCTGTTTGTAAACTGTGGGAGTGCGTGTGTGTGTGTGTGTGTGTGTGTCTGTTTGTATCCTGTGTGTGTGTGTGTGTGTGTGTGTGTGTGTGTGTGTGTGTGTGTGTATCCTGTGGGTGTGTGTCTGTTTGTATCCTGTGGGCGTGCGTGTGTGTGTCTGTTTATATCCTGTGGGTGTGCGTGTGTGTGTGTCTGTTTATATCCTGTGGGTGTGCGTGTGTGTGTGTGTCTGTTTGTATCCTATGGGTGTGTGTTTGTCTGTGTGTTCTGGATGTGAGTTTGCTCGCTGAGCTGGAAGGTTAGTTTTCAGACGTTTCGTCACCATTCTAGGTAACATCATCAGTGAGCCTCCGACGAAGCACTGGTGTTATGGCGCTTCGTCGGAGGCTCACTGATGATGTTACCTAGAATGGTGATGAAACGTCTGAAAACTAACCTTCCAGCTCAGCGAGCAAACTCACATCCAGAACCTCAACCTGAGCTACAAATCTTCTCAAAACTCGCTAGTGTCTGTGTGTCAGAGATAATGGGAACTGCAGATGCTGGAGATTCCAAGATAATAAAATGTGAGGCTGGATGACGGTTTGTGTGCATGTGAGGAACAGTAAGAAGTGACAAGCTGTACAAAATCTCAGTGAAATGCTCACACATTTGCACTCTAAACCTTCTGAAGAGTACTGTTGGTCAACTGGAGAGAGCAGAGAAAGTCTTTGGGTTTTGAGAACGTGAAGTTTGCCTCAGTGATGAGCGTGTAATCTACGTGCTGGCACACTGTCCCAGTGCTTTCACTATTCTGACATGTAACAGTACATGTGTTACACCGAGGCCTGAGGGGAGGGAGCCACAGACCAGCAACACCTCGATGGTGACTGGGAGACGGTGATGGGGTGGGGGGGTGGGCGGCGGTGGTGAGTGTAGGGAATGTTACCATCCCCAGACACAGTGCCCAGAGCAGCTGTCACTTCTACCTACTCTGAACCCTCAACCCACTAAAACCCGTGGCCACAGGAGCCTGTTCAATAGTCTCCCGAGCTTGGTCGCAAGCAAGCTGCTCTCCTCTCTAGAAAGGGCGCCTGGTGGAGAAGAGAGAAGACAAGGGGGTGTTATGGCTGATGGGGCCAGGAAAGACCCATACAGACTTTCATAAGAAGCACAGCGTCACCGGCAACAGAAAAATAAATGAAATAAGTGAGGATAAATTGAAAGGAAACGGAGTACCATGGAATCAAACCGCGCGCTGTCGGGTGCAGAGAGAGCGTGTCGAGTGTCTGATGGTGGATACAGCTTACCTATCATATGGTTGGCCACGTGAACCTGGATGTCCCATTCGCACTGAAAGATCATCTGACATTTGATGCACTGGTATGTTCTCTTCTTTGGATGGGAAAGGGAGCGGGAGGAAGAAAAGCAGAAATATCAAACTGGGGCTGACGTGGGAAATGACAAAGCATTGTTTCAGCGGTTTAAAAAAAGAAATTGCAACAGCTATCACAAATCTGTCAATACAAACCAAGCAAGACATGCCACGTGGGAGAGACGAGTTCAGCATTGAGAAGATTTTTATGGATGGGGCTAGCAGAGGGGTGTTGGGCCCAATAGCCTGTGCTGGACATCCTCTATGTCCCTAATCTCAAAAGACCAAATCCATGACACTTGTCCGAACCCAACCCAAACATGATGGATGACACGGTGGCTCAGCGGTTAGCACTGCAGCCTCACAGCGCCAGGGGACCCAGTTTCGATTACAGCTGCTGGTGACTGTCTCTATAGAGTTTGCACATTCTCCCTGTGTCTATGCAGGTTTCCTCCCACTAGCAGGTTAGATGGGTTAGCCATGGCAAAACCCCTGTGTGGAGTGGAGTGATGGGATGCGCCTGGGTGGGATGTTCTTCGGTGGGCTGGCACAGACATGATGAGATGAATGGCCTCTTTCTGCACTGTAGGGATTCTATAGCCAGTGAGGTGAACAGCAGGCCAGTCAGTAACATTCTCTAGGTTCAAGTCCCAATCTTATTGAAACACGCTGGATGGGCCAAATGGCCTACTGCTGCTCCTATTTCCCATGTTCTCCTGCCGACTGCTGTTCAAGCCCTTGGTGAAACCGAATGTTACCAATGCACACTGGGATCAGGACTCAGTCTTGTATGAAAGTAAAACAGGGCCTCGTCCTGGTGGTGAGGGATGGGGAGGATTTAAAATTGAAACATTATACTTGGATGTCCTCAAGGCCACCAATGATTGGCTGAGTCTAGTCACGCCAACAGGGATCATCATGATTGGCTGGTTGTGGGTTTGATCCAATTCCAGAGGGCAATTCAGATTTCTTTAAAGATTCTTTCATGGGATGTGAGCATTGCTTGCAAACATCGCCATTTTCCCTTTAAATTTCACAAAATACCATGGTGAGATTTGACCACATATTCCCTGTAGCATTAACCAGGGTCTCTAGCTTGGTAACTACACACTACCATTAGCTCCCCGCTTAAATCTACGATGTTGGTGTGGGACTGAACAAACAAACCAGCGATAGATAGCAGCTTTCTGTGCCTGATATACAGGTTGGAATTTCAGCATAGTGGTAAACTGCTGGTCTAGCAATAACCTGTCCCAAGGCTTTAGTTCAAATCTCCCTATTGAAGCTGGGGGATCTTTAGTTCAAATCTGTGCATTAAAGTAGTCTTCACATTAGCAGGAGTCATGAAATCACTGTTTTCTTATTACCTATTCTCATCAGAGATACCCTTCTCTGGCGTAAGTCCACCATCCTTTCCCAATCTGGCCTATATGTAACTCCAGACCCTGAGTGGCTGCCTCTTTAAAATGAGGTGCAAACGAAACAAGGGAGATGTGAGGAAAATCCTTCTCACTCAGAGAGCAGTTTGGGTTTGGGATGCACTGCCTGGAAACGTGGAGGCAGGTTAAATTGAGGCATTCAAGAGAGATGTTGGGTGGTTATTTGGGTAGAAATGGTGTGCGGGGAGATGGGCCAAAGGCAGGAGATTGGTACTAGGGGGTAAAACAAGTGCAGACATGATTGGCTAAATGGCCCCCGTCTGTGCTGCAACAATTTGGTGATTTTGTGAAGTGACCCAGCAGCCACTCAGTTGTAGCAAACCCCTATGGAACACCAGACAGACTGCAGCAGTTCAAGAGGCAGCTCATCACCACCTTCTCAAGGGCAGTAAGTATTGACCCAGCCAACCACATCCCAGAAAGGAAATTTTAAAAAGCTTCTAATTCTGGCTGAGATTTTTTTTTGCCTCAACTGAAATCAAAACGTCATGTTGCAATTTGAACCAAGGCTCCCTGGATTACTAGCCCAGTTCAGAGGAAGGGTCCCCAGACCCGAAACGTTAGCTCTGATTTCTCTTCACAGATGCTGCCGGATCTGTTGAGCTTTTCCAGCAGCTTCTGTTTATGTTCCTGATTTACAGCATCCGCGGTTCTTTCGGTTTTCTATTTACCCAGCCCAGCAACACAGTCTACACCAGTGCATTGCCCATTCCATCTGAGAAAATGGTCATAATAATAATAATAACATTCTATGGTGTTTGTACAGGCCCCATAGACATCAGCAGGAAGCTGTGAATTAACAACCTGTTGGCATCTGGGAAGAGTAGTCATAGAGTCATAGACTCATCCAGCACAGAAAGAGACCCGTTGGTCCAAACAGTCCATGCTGATCATAATCCCAAGCCAAACCTGTCACACTTACCTGCCCTCCGCCCATAATATTCCTCCAAACATTTCTTATTCATGAAGTTATCCAAATGTCTATTAAACGTAACTGTACCCACGTCCACCACTTCCTCAGCAAGTTCATTCCACACACGAACCATTCTCTGTGTTTTTGCCCTCGTGTCTTTTTTTAAATCTTTCTCTTCTCACCTTAAAAATATGCTCCCTAGTCTTGAAATCGCCCACCGTGGAGAAAAGACACTAGTCATTCACCTTATCTATACCCCTCATGATTTCATAAACCTCTGTAAGGTCAGCCCTCAACCTCCTAAGCTCTAGGGAACAAAGTCCCAGCCTATCCAGCCTCTCCTTATAACTCAAACCCTCCGTTCCCAGCAACATCCTAGGAAATCTCTTCTGAGCCCTCTCCACTTCAATCATATCCTTGCTGTAACAGGGGGACCAGAACCACGCACAGTATTCCAGAAGGCTTCCCAACTCCTATACTCAAAGGTATGAGCAGTGAAGGCTAAATGACTTCTTAACCACCCTGTCTACCAGGGCTAACTGTGATGTTGTGTATATGTTATCTGACTCTTTTATAATCACCTCCCATTCCAAAGGAACATATAAAATAGAAGCAGAACTAGGGCCAATCAGCCTTTTGAGTCTGCTCCCCCATTCAATATGACCCTGGCTGATCACCCAACTCCATCCCTGTTCCCACTTTCTCCCCCATATCCCTTTGATCCCTTTAGCCCCAAGAACTATATCTAACTCCTTCCTGAAAACATTCAATGTTTTGGCTTCAACCGCTTTCTGTGACAGAGAATGCCACAGGCTCCCCATTCTCTGGGTGAAGGCATTTCTCTTCATCTCAGTCTTAAATGGCCCACTCTGTATCCATAAGGCTGTGACCACCCCCATCCCGGTTCTCAACTTCCTGGTCATCGGGAACATCCTTCCTGTGTTTACCGTTAGAAATGTATAGGTTTCTGTAAAACCCTTCCTTATCCTTCTAAACTCCAGTGCATATAATCCTGACTGATCCAGTGCCTCTTCAAACATCATTGCTGTCTTCCCAAGGATCAGTCTGCGCTAAACCTTTGTTGCACTCCCTCCATTGCCAGATTCTCCTGTACCTGAAACCGAAATGGATTTTATTTTTAAAAACTATTCGTCTAACTTTCCTCAGGCAAGGCATAGAGGAAAGCTTGTTAAGATTCAGAGGAACACAGTCCCTCCACCACAAAATTGTTAAAAATGTAACGTCTCACACTGGTGTGTTTTCAGTCGAATGCTACAAAATGGATCTTGCTCTGCGCACCCAGTTTCCATTTGGTGCAATCCAGCACATTTTGCACAGAACTCGTTCGTAAAGTCAGACAGGAAGATATTCACAGCTTGGCACCTGAGCAAACATTAACTGTGCCTCAGTGCCAGACATCTCTTTGCACATTACAGAGAGGTTTCTGTCCTGCTTACACAACCTGTTTATCACCTCGCCACTAAACTTATCACCAGAAACTCGAGTTGGCAAGTCTGACGGAATTCAGAATTAAACATTCCACTCCTATTTCCCCCCTCACCTTCCCGTCTCCCACCCACCACCCACCAAACCCACCCCATATAAAACTAACATCCCCAACCCCCACCAGGTGCCCAGGGGAAATGTGCAACGAGACACCGAATCCAGACTGAACAAACCAACACAGTCTCTTCTCGGCCAGACCCACCGACCTACTCACCAACCCCTCACCCCAAAACTCACTCACTCACTCACTCACACACACACACACACACACACACACACTCACTCACACACACTCACTCACTCACTCACTCACACGCACACTCACTCTCTCTCACTCACACACACTCACTCACTCACACACTCTCACTCAATCACTCACACACACACACACACGTACACACACACACTCACACACACACACACACACACACACACACTCACTCACTTACACACACACACACACGCTCACACACACACACTCACTCACACACACACTCACTCACTCAATCACTCACACACACACACACTCACTCACTCACACACACTCACTCACTCACACACATGCTCACTCACTCACACTCACACACTCACTCAATCACTCAGACACACACGCACACACATACACTCAATCACTCACACACACACTCAATCACACACTCACACACACACACTCACACACACACTCACTCATACACACACACTCACTCACTCACAAACACACACTCACTCACTCACACAACACACTCACTCAATCACTCACACACACACACACTCACTCACTCAATCACTCACACACACACACAATCACACACACACACACTCACTCAATCACTCACACACACACATACAATCACACACACACACTCACTCACTCAATCACACACACACATGAGCGCACGCGCGCGCGCACACACACTCAATCACATACACACACACACTCACTCAATCACACACACACGCGCACGCACGTGCACACACACACACACACACACACACACACACACACACACACACACATGAGAGCACGCGTGCGCGCGCGCACACACACACACACACACAATCTCACACACACACACACACACACACACACACACACACACACACACACACACACACACACACTCACACACACACACACACACATGAGCGCACGCGTGCGCGCGCGCACACACACACACACACACACAATCTCACACACACACACACACACACACACACACACACACACACACACCAGCTTCAGACTATCCGTCCCTCTCTCTCACACTGGATCATCTCTCATGTTCCAGACCTGGCACCAACAACTTGCATTTACATAGCACAGTTTAGCTAGTTCTGGTTGCCCTTTTATGGGAAGGATGTTGGTAAAGTGGAGAGAGTGCACTGAAAAGCTTTACAAGGATGTGGCTGGGTCTGGAGGACTTCAGCAAGAAGGAGGGGCTGAGGAGTGATCTTACAGAGGTTTAATAAATGTTGAGGAGCATGAATAGGGTGAACAGCTGAGGCTATTTCCCTGGGTAAGTTCTGAGGAAGATTCACTCAACCTGAAACAATGACTTTGATTTCTCTCCACGGATGCTCCCAGACCAGTGGAGCTTTTCCAGCAATTTCTGTCTATGATTCTGACTTACAGCATCCGAAGTTCTTTTTGTTTTGCTTTTCCCCAGGTCGGGGAATCTAAAACTAGAGGGGCTTAGGTTTAAGGTGAGTGGGGTGAGATTTAAAAGGGACCTGAGGGGTAACTTTTACACACAGCGGGTGGAGCGTGTATGGAATGAGCTGACAGAGGAAGTGGTGGAAGCTGGCACAATTACAACATTTAAGAGTCATCAGGATGGTACATGATTAGGGAGGGTTTAGAGGGAATATCGGCCAAATGCTGGCAAATGGGACTAGGTCAGATTGGGATGTGTGGTCAGGATGGGCGAGTTAGACTGTAGGGCTGTTTCCATGCTGTATAACTGCGTGACTCTAGCACTGATGGAACTTTGACACTGTTCTACATTACAACAATGTAATTGAAGCTGCTGTTGAGGTGAGTTCCAAACAGTGTCTCAAAGTATGAGTTTGAGAGCAGGAATCTCTTCAAGGTTGAAGGCACAGCTGCCAATACAGGGACAATGGAAACCGGGGAAAGTTATGAGGGCTGGAATGCAGCCGGGCCAATGTTCCAGAGGGCTGTGAGTTTGCAATTGTACCAAAGCCTGTCAGATTCTGGCCGGACTTTGACAGGGCAGATGCTGGGGGAGAATGCTTCCCCCTAGTGGGAAGTTCTACACCCAGGGGGCACAGTTTACAAATTCGGGATCTTCCAGTTACATCAAAAATGGGGAGGAATTTCATCTCTCAGGGGACCATTAGTGTGTGAATTCTCTTGTCCAGAGAGTAGTGGAAGCTGGGATGGTCAATGCCATCAAGACTGAGTTAGACAGAGATTGGCGAGGAGGTGAAGGGCTCCTGGTGTCAGCTGGGAAACTCTAGGAAAGGCCATTGCCTGTGAGCAACAAAAGCATGGCATGTACACTGTACTGGTACAGGTCATCTTCTATTTAGGAGTGATTTATTCATCCATTATTTACAGTACAAGAGGCTATTCAGTCCATCACGTCTGTGCTGTTCAATAAGGGCTGAATGCGCTAATCCCATATTCCAGCTCTTCACCCATTGCCCTGGAGGATAGGGTAAGAGAGTGACTATGTGAATATGGATAGTTCCCCAGGCTGGGAGCACATTTTGTCTCAAGTCTGTTTCCGAGCTGATCTGTACACAAGCCATGGCACCGTAACAAAGCTCTACATAGTTATGGGAAATATTTATATCCTGGGGTTTTAAAATTACAACCATTTCTGGGATTGTGTTCGTCAATAGGACATTTATAAATCGGGAACCCCCTGTTAATTTTAAATGTTATGACGGTTTGACTGAACCTGCCCTCTTAGACAGTGAGTCCCAGGCTCCCACTACACTCTGAGTAAAAAAAGTTCTCCTCAACTCTCCTCATAGCATCCTAACTCTTTCCTTACATCTATACTCCACTCCCCCGCCCCCAGGTTATTCTTCTCTCTATTAATGGAGAAAGTGCCTTTCTCTACACCCTGTCTATATCCTTCGTACTCTAATACAACTCTTGCTGTGCCAAGGAAAATAACCCCAGTCCTATTCAACCTTTCCTTTTTTGCTCAGACCTTACAGCCTAAGCAGTATCTCCTGCGCACTTTCTCTTATGTAATCACATTCTTCCTATAATATCATCAGAGCTGCACATCCAGTTGGGGCCCAGCCGGTATTTTATACAGTTCCAAGTAACCCCCATGCTGTTGTACTCTGTTGCTTGGCTTATAAGGACAAGTAGCCCACATGGCTTCTTAAGCACCTTCACCTCCTACCGTTAGGGAGATCTGTGGACATACACAGCAAGATCTCTCCATGGTCCTACCCATTCCCCTTGCCTTGTTAATCCTCCCCCCAAGTGCAGCATCTCACACCTTTTCCACGTTAACTTCGATTTGTGACGGTCATCAAAACAAGAGACTGTCACTGAGATGGGCCTGTGCTTGTGAGCATCTCCGGGACGCAATCTGAAACGCTGCCCCCCAGTGTTCTACCAAACCCCACTTTTACACTTCAGACTCCAGCTGGAGCTGCCCAGTATGTTACAGGATTCTTTCCAGTAGGTGAGAGATGGAGGTACAAGAAACTTGAAACGCAGTGAACAGAGTCATAGAGTCATTCAGCAACGAAAAACACCTTTCAGAACAACTGACCCATGCTGGCCAGACATCCCAATCTGACCTAGTCCCATTGGGCTAGGGACTGACTAGTGGCAAGTGACATTCATGCCACACAAATGCCAGGCTATGACCATCACCAATAAGAGTCAATCTAACCACCGGCCCATGACATTCAACGGTGTTACCATCACTGATACCCCCACAATCAACATCCTGGGGGTGGCCACTGACCAGAAGCCCAACTGGGCTCATTAACACTGGCTACAAGAGCAGGCCAGAAGCTAGGAATCCTGTAGCGAGTAGCTCACCTTCTAACTCCGCAAAGCCTGTCCACCATCTACAAGGCACAAGTCAGGAGTGTGAGGGAATACTCCCCACTTGCCTGGATGGGGGCAGCTTTAACAACACTCAAGGAGCTTGACAGTGTCAGGATAATGTAGCCCACTTGTTGGCATTACATTCAAAGCATCCACTCCCTCCCGCCACTGACACTCAGTTGCAGCAGTGTGTACTGTCTACAAGGTGCACTGCAGAAACCTTCCAAACCCACAACCACTTCCATCTAGAAGGACAAGGGCAGCAGATACATGGGGACACCATCCCCTGCAAGTTCCCCTCTGAGCCATTCACCATCCTGACTTGGAAATATTTTGCCGTTCCTTCACTGTCGCTGAGTCAAAATCCTGGAATTCCCTCCTTAAAGGCATTGTGGATCAACCTACAGCACATGGACTGCAGAATTTCAAGAAGGCAGCTCACCCTCACCTTCTCAAGTGGCAACTAGGGACAGCAATAAATGCTGGGCCCAGTCAGTGACACGCACATCCCACAAATGAATAGGAAAAAAGATTTGCCAGCATTTGGTCGACATCCCCCTAAACGCTTCCTACTGAATGACAGAAGAGGCTAAGGCTCGTTTCAGTAGGAAACACATCCAATTGTGAGCTACTTGAGGTCTTTAACATTACGAAAGGTTAGATGGGGTTAGTGGGAACACAGGGGCACAACAGGAGTAGCAGGCCAGTGATAATGGGAACTGCAGATGCTGGAGAATCCAAGATAACAAAGTGTGGAGCTGGCTAAACACAGCAGGCCAAGCAGCATCTCAGGAGCACAAAAGCCTAGACCCTTCATCAGAGAGGGGGATGGGGAGAGGGAACTGGAATAAATAGGGAGAGAGGGGGAGGCGGACCGAAGATGGAGAGAAAAGAAGATAGGTAGAGAGGAGAGTATAGGTGAGGAGGTAGGGAGGGGATAGGGCAGTCCAGGGAAGATGGACAGGTCAAGGAGATGGGATGAGGTTAGTAGGTAGATGGGGGTGCGGCTTGGGGTGGGAGGAAGGGTTGGGTGAGAGGAAGAACAGGTTAGGGAGGCAGAGACAGGCTGGACTGGTTTTGGGATGCAGTGGGGGGAGGGGAGATTTTGAAGCTTGTGAAGTCCACATTGATACCATTGGGCTGTAGGGTTCCCAAGCGGAATATGAGTTGCTGTTCCTGCAACCTTCGGGTGGCATCATTGTGGCACTGCAGGAGGCCCATGATGGACATGTCATCTAGAGAATGGGAGGGGGAGTTGAAATGGTTTGCGACTGGGAGGTGCAGTTGTTTGTTGCGAACTGAGCGGAGGTGTTCTGCAAAGCGGTCCCCAAGCCTCCGCTTGGTTTCCCCAATGTAGAGGAAGCCACACCGGGTACAGTGGATGCAGTATACCACATTGGCAGATGTGCAGGTGAACCTCTGCTTAATGTGGAAAGTCATCTTGGTGCCTGGGATAGGGGTGAGGGAGGAGGTGTGGGGGCAAGTGTAGCATTTCCTGTGGTTGCAGGGGAAGGTGCCGGGTGTGGTGGGGTTGGAGGGCAGTTTGGAGCGAACAAGGGAGTCGCGGAGAGAGTGGTCTCTCCGGAAGGCAGACAAGGGTGGGGATGGAATAATGTCTTGGGTGGTGGGATCGGAGAAGTGTCGGAGGATGATGCGTTGTATCCGGAGGTTGGTGGGGTCGTATGTGAGAACGAGGGTGTTCCTCTGGGGGTAGTTGTGGCGGGGGCGGGGTGTGAGGGATGTGTTGCGGGAAATGCAGGAGATGCGGTCAAGGGAGTAGCAGGCCATTCAGCTCCTGAAGGCTATCCTATCATTCTCAATTGTGGTTCATTATCTATCTCAATGTCATATCCTCCCACTATCTCCCAAGTCCTTTTGATGCCTTTAGAATCCAGAAATCTAATGAAGACTGATGCTTTCTCACTCAGCCTTCTACGGCAGAGAATTCCAAAGATTCACCTCCCTCTGAGTGAGGAAATTCCTCCTCATCTCAGTCATTCAAATTTACAAACAAGGAACAAGATTAAGCCACTTAGCCCCACCACCCTGCCCCATGATTCTTTCAGATCATGGCTAACCTGAATTTAACCTCAACTCCAAACTCCTTCATATCCTAATAATTTTTTGTCCCTTGGGAATCAAGAATCTATCTCCCTTTGCTGCTGAAATATTTAAAGATGCCGCATCACTGCCTTTTGAGGAAGCAAAAGGTACAGGAAGCAAATACTAAATCCTCACAGCCCTCTGACAGGAAAAAATGTTTCCTCATCTCTTGTTTTAAACAGGGGACTCCTTATTTTTAAGCAGTGACCCCTAATTCTACCACAACAGGAAACATCCTCTCCACATCCCAAGAGAGTTAGGGGAGGGGAATTTCAGGAAATGCTCCCGAAGGGAGTGGGCAGAAAATGGGGGACTCGCTCCCAGAGGGAGTGCGGGAGAATGTGGGACTCAGTCCCACAGGGAGTGGGGAGGGGGGAATGTGGGACTTTTAAGAGGAGCTGAATAAAACATGAAGCCAAAAGGTGTAGGATGTATCGATGAGGGGGCCTGGCTTCAGGATCCACCTGCTCTAGAGAGTTATTGTAACATCTTTGCAGACGGTGATGAAAAACCATTGATATTAACGAAGTAGGAGGCGACTCAGGTGGCACAAGAAGGCCACTATAGTGCAGATGAGCCAAATGGCCTGCTCTGGGTAACTGCTTCCTCATTCCTGACGGTTGGCTCTGACCATCGGCCTTGTTATTTGGGTGTGATTAATATTTATTACTCTGTTCACACAATCTCTGAACTGTTATGGAACCAAAGGAGGCCATTTGGCCCATTGTGCCTGCAACGGCTCAGTCCCCCAGTGCCAATCTCCTGACTTTTCCCCTCTCACTACACATCATTTCCATCCAAATCACCATCCAATGCCCCTCTCGAATGCCTCAACGGAACCTGCCTGCATCATATTTGCAGGCAGCGCATTCCAGACCCCAACAGCTCGCTGGGTGACAAAGATTGCTCTCTATCACCTTTGCTTACATCACTTTAAATCTGTGTCCCTCTCGTTCTTGTTCCTTTTACAAGCGAGAGCAGCTTCTCCCTATGACAGTCCAGCCCACTCATGATTTTTAAACCCTCTATCTGATCTCCTCTCTAGACTTCCCCTCTCCAAGGAGAACTGTCCCAGGATAAACTGGTGAATTAAATTAAACACAGTCAGACTCTCAGTGAGCGAACTGACTCAAATATGAATACCCAAGAACCTTGCCCACATTGAGCCTCATCGAGTATCTGCCCGTGAGCTGACTGAGTGGATGTTGCTTTAAGTGAGTGAGTGTGTGTGAGAGTATGTGTGTGTGTGAGAGAGAGAGAGTGACAGTCAGCCTAGGGATATGAACTCTCCACCATCTGGCTCAGAGACTGACCAGCTACTGCCTACGCTTCGAAGGTGCCCCCAAATGATACATTTCTAATGAAGATGTCGTCCAGTCTCATTACAAATTCAAATCAACTCTTCACTCTTCCAATTAGGAAATCAAGTGCTCCTCTCTAATCATGAATGCACCAGACTGACTGATGACTGAAGCAATGTACCAGGAGGCTACATCTTGCCAAGTGCAGTATGTGACGCTTCAGCCCAGCACAGTGCTCTGACAGCTAAAGCCCAGAGGCATGTCGGTCACAGCCCGCACGTCAAGGCATTGTGTGCCGACTGAGGATGCATTTACATAGCGCCCGAGCCGGAGCGCAACCACCTCAGGACGCTAATTTTGGTCGGGGAGGGGGGCAGTGGAGGTTGCTGCTTGAGCCGAGCTGCCTGACGCAGTATCTGAGCAGGCCACGGTGCTAGACACAGGTTTCAGAGACCTTGCAGGAGGAGAGAGATTTCGAAGAGGTCTGGGGGTGGCTCAAGATGGAACAATCGATGAGTGACTGAAAACAGGAAGAGATCATAGAGTTGTAGAGCACAGAAACTGACCCCTCGGTTCAACCAGTCCATGCCGACCATAATCCCAAACTAAACTAGTCCCACCTGCCTGCTCCTGGCCCATATCCCTCCAAACCTTTCCTATTCACGTACTTATCTCAATGTCTTTTATGTGCTGTTACTATACCTGCAACCACTACTCCCTCTGGAAGTTTGGTCATTCCACTGTCTGTTCAAAAGTTACCCCTCATACGTCTTTTAATCTTTCTCCTCTCAGCTTAAAAATATGGCCCCAAGTTTAAAATCCCCCACCCTAGGGAAAAGGCACCTTATCCATGCCCCTCAGGATTTTAGAAACATCTATAAGGTCAGCCCTCAGCCTCCTACGCTCCAGTGAGAAAAGTCCAGGCCTATTGCAGCCTCTCCTTATAACTCGGAATTGGAGAACTTCTCAATTTTTGTTGTGGATGTACAAGACATTGGTAGGTCCACATGCGGAATACCGCGTGCAATCCTGGTCTCCCTTCTGTAGGAAGGATATTGTTAAACTTGAGGGGATGCTGCAGGAAACATTTACAAGGATGTTGCCAGGGTCGGAGGGTTTGAGCTATAGGGAGAGGCTGAATAGGCTGGGGCTATTCTCCCTGGAACATCAGAGGCTGAGGGGGTCACCTTACAGAGGTTTATAAAATCATGAGGGGCACAGACAGGGTGAATAGACATGATCCTTTCTGTGAGGCAGGCGAGTCTGAAACAACAGAGCACAGGTTTAACTTGAGAGGGCAAAGATTTAAAAGGGACCTGAGGAATAACTTTTTCACGCAGACGGTGGTGTGTGTATGGAACGAGCTGCCAGAGGAAGTGGTGGGGGCTGGTACAATTACAACATTTAAAAGGCATTAGGATGGGTATATGAATAGGAAGGGTTTAGAGGGATATGGGCCAAATACTGGCAAATGGGACTAGATTAATTTAGGATGTCTGGTCGGCATGGACAAGTTGGACCGAAGGGCCTGATTCTGTTTCTCTGACACTATAACTTTCATCACCATCTACAGGAAGACAATTCCAGACCCTTATGAACTGCTGACAGAAAAATATCCTCCTCACCTTAGCCTTACTTGGGAGACCCGATATTTTCAAACGGCTTCCCCTGGATCGGCTCTTCTTCCCAAACCACATATTTCCCAGAATTCCATTCCATTCTTCCCTCACAGGAAATGACCTTCTTGTCTCATAACCCTACATCGATCGGGGATTCAAAGTCAACAAGCTTGAAATAAATATTTCCAGATCCTGCAGCCTCACAACGTAAGGATTAAATGTTGTGCCCCTAATTATTTCTCTCATTTTTAAAACAAAAATTCATGTCACATGGGCATCACTGGCATTCAATACCCATCCCCAATTGCCCTTGTACTCAGTGGCTCACTTGGCCAATCTCTCCTTATTGGACTGTCCTGCCATCCCTAGTATCAACCCCGTGAACCTCCGCTGCACTCCTGCGATGGCAAGTATATCCTTTCTCAGGTAGGGAGACCTAAACAGCACACGATACTCCAGGTGTGGTCTCACTAAGGCCCTGCTGTTGTACTTGACTCCTCTTAAACAAAGGCCGACATACCACTTGCCTTCCTGACTGCTTGCTGCACCTGCCTGCCTCCTCTCATTGACTGGTGTCTGACCCTGGCTAGCCCTGTCCATCATCCTGCTTCAAATGTGAAATCAACCGATCAAGGGTCTCATGGAGTTCTGTAAACCCTTAAGCTAGAGAGCAGTGGATGATACTCAACCGTTGGCTGTGTGGGCAGTAGGGAGCTCAGTTTAGGGAGGTGTTATTAGACATTGGTATGGAGCGAACTGCAGCATTCTGAGCAACCAGGTGCTGTTTTACTATGATACATCCTCGCTGCAATGATTTTTTTTGTGATGCACATTATGTTTTTAGGCCAGAATGACTTTATTAAGAAATCAATTTACAGTTCAGAAACGTATAATCGAATGACACTGTGAGGAGGCGAAAGGAAACAGAAATGGAGTTGGCTTTGAAACCCTGATGTCTTGATTTTAAAATTAAACCTCAGTTTCAAACTCTAAAGGACTACGCGTCGAAAGCAGGCCTGCAAAACAATTTACATCAGATAATACATTCTCACAGCACAGGAGGAGGGAGAAATGTGTGAAGTCAGGCTCTGAGTGGAGCTCAGCTCTTCATTTTCATATTCATTCGCACTTTTTCTCATTTCTAAACCAGTGCGTTTTGAGAGGCTAGCCAGCAGAGCAAACCTCAGCAGAATATTTTGCCCTTTGTGGTTATTGAGACATGCCCTCCAGCTGCCTCATTAGCTCAGTCCAGGTCAGCAACAAACCCTGGAACACCAAAGCATTGCCCTTTCCAGGGCAGTTAGGGGTGAGAAACAAATGGTGGAGCAGCCTTTTACACCCAGCTCAAGTGAAGACAAAGCCTGTAATTCTCATCCTCATTCCAGAACCAGAGGGGGTCAGGGGCTCACAGTCTAAGGATACAGGGTGGGCCATTTAGGGCTGAGATGAAGAGAAATGTCTTCACCCAGAGAGTGGGGAGCCTGTGGAATTTGCTCCCTCTGAAAGCGGTTATGGTCAAAACATTGAATGTTTTCAAAGAGGAGGGAGCGACAGTTCTTGGGGATTAAAGGGTACGTGGGAGAGAAATTGGGAACAGGGCACTGAATTTGAAATGGAGCCATGATCATACTGAATGTTAGAGCAGTCACAAACAGCCAAATGGCCTACACCTGCTCCTAAGCTTCTGTTTCATTGATCCCTTTGATGATCCACTAGTTATATCCTGTCAACTTGAAAATGACCTATTTATGCCCACTCCCTCCTCTCTGTTCATTAGCCTCTCCTCTCTCTCTCCTACACCATGAGCAGAAACCAACAAGAGCAGCAATGATGGCTCAGTGGTTAGCACTGCAGCCTCACAGCACTGGGACCCGGGTTCGATTTCGCCCTCAGACGACTGTCTGTGTGGAGTTTGCACATTCTCTCCATTGGGTTTCCACCCGCAGTCCAAAGATGTGCAGGCTAAGTGGATTAGCCATGCTAATTAGCCTATAGTGTCCAGTGATATATAGGCTAGGTTGGTTAGCCATAAGAGGTGCAGGGATAGGGCAGGGGAGCGGGATGCTCTCTTTGAATTGTCAGTGCGGACTCGATGACCAAACGACGTATTTCTGCACTGTAGGGATTTTATCTCCAAAGCTGGTCTCTTGAACATCCCAATTTCAACAGCTGCATCATTGGTGGCCATGCCTGGGTCCGAGGCTCTAGAATCCTTTCCTAAAGTTCTCCTGCTCCTATCAGCCTCGCTCTCACTTCATTCACCAATCACCTGACCCAAACATCTCATTTAAGCAGCTATTAGCTAGGCATATGGATAATAGTATAAGGTAGGGGCAAAGGTTAGATAGACCTTAGGATTAGGGTAAAAGTTCGGCATGATATATTTCCAAGTCAGGATGGTGAGTGGCCAGGAGGGGAACTTGCAGGGGGTGGTGTTCCCATGTATCTGCTGCCCTTGTCCTTCTAGATGGAAGTGGTCTCCGATGTGGAAGGTGCTGCCTGAGGATCTTTGGTGAATTTCTGCAGTGCATCTTGTAGATGGCACACACTGCTGCTACTGAGCGTCGGTGGTAGAAGGATTGTGGATGTGATGCTAACCAAGCGAGCTGCTTTGTCTTGGTACCACATCCCTAAACACAGGCAGATGAGGAGGTGATGACTTAGTGGAATTATCAGGAGAATATTAATGATAATGTTGGGGGACACAGGTTCAAATCATGCCATTGCAGATGGTGGAATTTCAATTTAGTAAATGCCTGAAATTAAGAGTCTACTGATGGCCATGGAGCCATTGTTGGTTTTTGGAAAAACCCATCTGTTTCACTAATGTCTTTAGGGAGGAAATCTGCCATCCTTACATGGTCTGGCCTACATGTGACTCCAGATCCACAGCAATGTGGTTGACTCTTAACTGTCCCCTGGATAATTGGGAATGAGCTGTTAGGAATGGAGAATAAATGGCCTGGCCAGTGCTGCCCATATCCAAGGAATGAATAAGTAAAAAGAGTAGGGGATGTGGAATGGAAGAAAAGGAAGGGGAGCAGTGATGGAACTGAGAAGTTGGTGGGGGGGGGGGGAACACAGTGAGGAGATATTGAGGAAGTGGACAAAGCAGATAGTACACCTTGATGCTCTCCTGCCCCACATTCCCTTCAAGTTCCTCATCATCAGGGAGTGAGATGATTGTGTAAGCCACCAGGAAACTCGCTATTAGCCAGCCAAAACAATTCTGTTTTAAAATCAGACAAAGAGTCAAATTAGCTCCATACAAGCTGTAGTGGTGGGTCCGGTAAAAATCAGTTCACCACAATTCCAGAAGAGAGGTCATTCATTAGAGGGAGGGAGAGAGAGAGAGAGAGAGACGACAGGTGGTGGTTTAACCTGAAGATCACCACACCTCAGGGCTGGGAAGACATTGAGAAGAACAGTCCTCAGCTAGCGCAGGAACTGAAACTGCTGGCATCACAAAACAGCCACTCGGCCAACTGAGCTAACTTGAAAGGGCAAGAAAGTGGTTATGAGGTGCGTTGGATCAACCTTGATCCTCCTGAATGCTGGAGCATGCTCAAGGGGCTGAATGGCCTTCTCCTGCTCCTATCTCCTGTGGTCTCATAGGTCAACCATTCACTGGATTTACCCTCACAGCCAGTGAGTGCCCTGGTCACTCTAGGGCCATCTCCCAGCCAAGCCTCAGGTACCAAGCTACCACAAAGATGGTAAGCTGTGAGGTCCCCCTGAAAGACTTTCTGCACTCAAAGGGTTAAAACATTTTGTACAGAATATCAAGGATAGCAATTTAATTTTACTGCTTTGTGTGAGCATTCTGCCATTGTCAGAGAACCTGCAATTCACTGACAGTCTAATTGCTTAAGGCAGACATTTCATTCATCTTTGTAATTGGCACATTCAGCAGATTATAATGAAGTTAATGGAAATTAAATTACATAATTTACAAATCTTAAAAGTGGTTTAGCATGTGCTAAAGGTAAAGTACATATCAAGCATAACCTTTAACAATGAGGTTTCATTGATGTGATTGGCATATAATGCAATATAAATTACTTCTTTTCTACAATATTTTAATTATGGTTTCCACATGTTAATGAACAAGGACAACCTAATCATTCAAACAATTGCATTTGTCTCTCATTATGGGTTGTGTTTCTGTCAGACCGTGGGCATGGAGCTGGTTGGTGGAAACGGTGTTACCCGCTCTCTCTTCTCCCACCCACAGGGACTCGTGGAGATGGGGTGAGTGGTGACGCTGGTGGTGGGGGTTGGCGGAGGGTTGCAGAGTGACCCAGAGGGAATGGTGGCCCAGGCCTCTCTGAGAAACGACAACAATTCAGTGCAAAGAAAGGGCTGGCAGAGGGGGTGGGATCCTCCACTACACGTTGCATTTCCAGGGGAAGGATGTAGCAATTGAGGTCAGGGGTAAAGATAGAGTTGGGGGAATAGGTATCAGCTATGGCCCAGGGGCCAATCCTATTTTGAAGCCATGATGCACGTGTGCGCTTACACACACCCACAAATTCACACAAACACACACATGCACACACACACACACACACAGACAAATTCACACATACAAACACACGTACACACACACACACACACAAGTTCTCTCACACACACAAACACACACAGTGGCAAATTCTTACACACACGCGCACACAAATTCTCTCTCTCACACACACACACACACACACACACACACACACACACACACACACACACACACACAGACAGATTCACAGATTTTAGGCTGTGCTTTTGCAGGGCATGTGGGTTTCAGGATTGGAGGGGAAGATTATGTGCAAGCTGATTAATTTTTAATGATTCATGGGACGGTGGGAGTCACTGGCTTGGTCCAGCATTTATTGCCTGTCCCTAGGTGCCCCTTGAGAAGGTGATGGTGAGCTGCCTTCTTGAACCGCTACAGTTCATGTGCCACAATGCCCTTACAGAGGGAATTCCAGGATTTGAAGACAGTGAAGAATTTGGTCCGGTGTTGTTTTAATTTACTCATTCACAGGATGTAGGTATCAGTGCCTGGGCCAACACAAGACAGTATTGGTTTCAGTCTACTGAATCTTCTCCACAGTGTCTCCAATGCCTATCTATGTTTCATTTAGATAAGAAGCTCACAACTGCTCAGTCTTCCTGGTGGTGGTCTGACTAGAGCATTGTATAGTTTTCACAAAACCTCCCTCCTCTTGTATTCTATTCCCTATGAAATAGAATAGATCTAAAGTGATTGGTAGACTTCGTAGAGAGATGAGGAAACATTGTTTTCACCCTGTGGTTGCTGGAGGCCGTGATCTCAGTGTCTCAAAGGGTGGTCGAGACAGGAACCCTCAGCACATTTACAAAATACTGGACTTGCAGTGGATACACCATAATCTCAAGGGCTATAGAAAAACTGTTGGAAATTGGACTTGTCTCTTCACCCACCAGCATGGACACTGCAGGTCGAATGGCCTCTTTCTGTGAAATTCCTGTGTCATTCTGACCAAATCGTTCTCAGAAATGGACCTATAGGTTCTGGTCTTTGAAAGGGAAAATGAATTAGAGAAGTTTAATTAAATGATTGTGGGTTGAACTAGCGGACTCCAGTTTTACAATCCTTCCTTATCTTTAAAATTAAAGGGGGTATGAATAAATATGATACCTCTTTGCTGAATTCCTCATGGTGAATGTAGTGAGAGATCTTAATCTCATAAAAGATCAGTAAAAAAGCAGAACAACTTACGCTTCCCGCAGGATAAACAAATATAAATGATGTCCATCAAAGAAAACATGTCTATTTTTACTTAAAAATGAAGATAAATAATGTCTTTTAGCCCAGTGAGCCTCATTCAGAACACAATCCACATATCAACCTCCAGCAGAAAGGGAAAGATTGAATTAAGTGCAGCTTAGAATTCTCCATCATAGCAAACAAACATGGTCTGTAAAGATGTGAAATTTTCATCTTTGTTCTCAAATTGCTCTGTAGCCTCAGCCTTACCGCATCCCCTCCCATTTTGCCGTAATCTGGTCCAACCACACCATCTTTCCAGATCCATGCACCCCTTCGATTCTGGCCTCTTGCACCTCTCCCTGTGATTTCTCACACCCTATCATTGTTGGCCTGAATCCCAAACTCTTAACATTCGAGGCTATGGGCCTAGTGTAGGGAAGTGGAACTAATGTGGACAGTGGTATACTTTTGGCGGTGCAGTATTGATGGGCCAAAGTACTGTATTATTCTGGAATTCCCACGCTAAACCTTCCTAATTCTCCCTCTCTCCTTCTCTAATTCATTCTGTTAAACCTGCCTCTTTGACTGAGTCTTCAGTCATCTGCTTGGGGGCACAACTCTTTGTCTGATAATATCTGTTAAGTAACTTCTGTTTTTTGCGTTAAGGGCACTGTACAAATACAGGCTGTTGATGCTGTCTAATATATAGCTCAGTAGGCTGGACGGCTGGTTTGTGATACAGAGTGATGCCAACAGTGTTCAATTCTTGCATTGGCTGAGGTTACTATGAGAGACTCTCCTTCTCAGCCTCTCCCCTTGCCTGAGGCGTGGCAACCCTCAGCTTAAACCACCACCAGCTGTCTCTCTAATGAGAGGGTAGGACTACGTTGACTTCACTTTAAACGTAGGCAAATAGCCGACAAGACGAATGGCACCAAATGAGCAAAATGCCACATGAGAAAAGGGGACTTTGCAAGTGACCAAACACAGCGAGGTAACAAAGCAGCGTTTTCTTCAAGCCTTAAATGGATCCAACACAAATGGTGAAAGAAAAAAGAAAACCGGGCACAAATTTTTCTCTTCATAATGAATTTATTTCCAGCCCATGGTCCTACACATCTCTGCCTCCTGGTATCTGTTCTCTCTAACCAGTGATAATTTGAGGCTGGGCCAGTATTTATGGACCATCCCTAATTGCCCCTCGATCTGATTGACTTGTTCGGCCATTTCAGAGGGCAGTTATGAGTCAGTCATGTCGTCCACGGATCTGGACTCACATGTAGGCCAAACCGGGCAAGGGTGGCTGATTTCATAGAAGCTAGGTGCTGGAGTAGGCCACTTTGCCCTTCCAGCCTGGTCTGCCATTTGATAAGGTCATCGCTGATGCTCTATCCCAATGCCATATTCCCAGTTTCCTAGCCAGACCCCTTGGTGTCTCTAAAATCTAAACATTTATCAATTTCTTCCTTGAATATATTTAGGGACTTGGCCTCCAGAGGCATTTTTTTGTGGAGAATTCCACAGGATGAGCACTTCAACGAGAGCTATCTTCATCTCAGATATAATTTCCTTCCCTAAAGGGCATTAATGAACAGAATAGGTTTTTGTGACAGTTGGTAATAGTTTTATGGTCACTACCACCATACCAGATTCAATAACAGCTGTCATACTAGGTCTAAAGCACACGTGCCCCTGACCTTTTAACCTGGGCCCCTGATTGCCTTTCACACCGTCATTCCCACTACACCAGCCGACAGCTCCTTAACTGTGATCCCAGTCGATATTTTTAACCAACCCGTCCAGCAACGTTACTACACATCCTCGCAGCAAGTTAGACTTAAGTCTCCTGGCCCAAAGGTAGCAACACTACCATTGTGTCACTAGAGCCCTTTAAAAATGAGCCCGGTCAATAAGAACAGAAGAACAGGAGTCGGCAACTCAAACCTTCTCCACCATTGAATATGATCAATGGGGCAGGTCATTTCGGACTGAGAAATGTCTTCACCCAGCGAGTGGGGAACCTGTGGAATTCTCTGCCAAAGAAAGCAGTTGAGGCTGAAACATTGAATGTTTTCATAAGGAATTAGACATAGTTCTTAGATTAAATGGATCAAAGGATAGGAGGGGAAAGTGGGGTCAGGCACTGAGTTGGACGATCAGCCACGATCGTATTGAACAGTGGAGTAGTCTCAAAGTGTCAAATGGTCCATTTCTGCTCCTATTTCCTGTGTTACTATGAATTG
>NC_081358.1:125773466-125898466 GCF_030684315.1 Stegostoma tigrinum | reverse complement strand
GTGGATGTGATCTATTTGGATTTCCAGAAGGCCTTTGACAAGGTGTCATACAGGAGGCTGTTAAATAAGAGAAGAGCCCATGGTGTTGGGAGCAAGGTACTGGCATGCATAGAGGATGGGCTGACTGGCAGAAGGCAAAGAAGAGCGATAATGGGGCTTTTTTCAGGATGGCAGCCAGGATCAGTGTTTGCGTGCACAACTATTTACGCTAAACATAAATACCGGGTGAAAAAAACTGAGGGCATTATTGCTAAGTTTGCAGATGATACAAAGATAGGCGCAGTGTTGGGTAATGTTGAAGAAGTGGGAACACTGCAGAAGGACTTGAATGGGCTAAGAGAGTGGGCAAAGAAGTGGCAGATGGAATGCAATGTGGGGAAGTGCGAGGTTGTGCACTTTAGTAGGAGGAATTGAGGCACAGTTAATTTTCTAAACAGGGAAAGGCTTCGGGCATCTGAAGCACCAAGGGACTTGGGAATCCTAGTTGAGCTTTATCTTAAGATGACCATGCAAGTTCAGTTAGCAGTTAAGAAGGCAAATACAATGTTAGCATTCCTTGGAAGAGGGCTGGCAGACAAATGCAGTGAAGTACTGCTGAGGTTGTATTAGGCCCTGGTCAGAACTCATTTGGAATATTGTGATAAGTTTTAATATGTAAGTAAGGATGTGCCGCTGTTGGAGAGATCCAGAGGTTCATAAGAATGATCCTAGGCATGAAACATTTGTCATATGGGGAGTAATTGAGGACTGTGGGCCTGTATTTGATGGAATTTAGAAGGATGAGGGGCAATGTGATTGAAACTTACAGAATATTGAGAGGCCTGCGGGGTGTGGAGAAGATGTTTCCATTAGTGGGAGAAACTAGGGACCTGAGGGCACAGCCTCAGAGTAAAGGGATGGCCCTTTAAAACTGAGATGAGGAGGAATGTCTTCAGCCAGAGGTTGGTGACTCTGTGGAACTCATTACTTCAGAGGGCTATGCAGGCCAAGCCATTGAATGTATTGAGGATGGAGATAGATAGGTTCTTGATTAGCAAGGGGATCAAAGGTGTTGGGGAAAAAGGCAGGAGAATGGGGCTGAGAAACATATTGGCCTTGATCAAATGGGCTGAATGGCTTAATTCTGCTCCTATATCTATGGTCTTACGGTCTAATGACGTGTTTTTGAAGAGCCAGAGTACGCACAATGGGCCAAATGGCCTCCTTCCATGCTATAACAATTCTGTGGTTCTTTAATGACATTTGAAGCAGTCTGGTGAATAATGTGCACCTCTGCCTCCCTCTTTAACTTTACATATTGTAACGCTATTGAAACAAGTGTCAAAACAAGTACTATCTTTCCAAACACCTGATATTTTTTAAAAATTCTTTCATGGACTGCGGATATCATTGGGAAGGCCACTACTGAGCTACCCCTTGGACTGAGTGGCTACCTAGTTCATTTCAGAGGGCAGCTAGGAGTCAACCTCATTGCTGTGGGCCACGTAGGTCAGACCAGGTAAGGATGGCAGTTTGCTTCCCTAAAACCGATAATCGCTACTGAAACAAGATTTCAATTGTAGAATTATGAATTAGCTGGATTCAAATTCTGCCCTTTCTGAGGCTGTGAATTCCTTCCTGAAGTGAGATGCCCTGAGCCCCCCAGTTCAGGGCAAACATGTCCCTTGTCAAATTCCCCCCTTTCCCATCGACAAATCTGTCTTGCCATTTCATGAAGCACAAACTGAAACACTCATAGTTCAGGCAATCCTCATTCTCCATATCCTTCACTGCACAGCCTCATGTTCCATCGTATTCTCTCACAAGTGAACCAGAGCTCACCGTCTTAGGATACGGGGTAAGACCATTTAGGACTGAGATGAGGAGAAATGTCTTCACCCAGAGAGAGGGGAGCCTGTGGAATTCTCTGCCACAGAAGGCCATCAAGTCATACAGCTATACAGCACAAAAACAGATCCTTCAGTTGAATTCATCCATGCTAACCAGATATCCTAAATTAATCTCAGAGATAGTAAGAACTGCAGATGCTGGAGGCAGAGACAACACAGTGTGGAGCTGGATGAACACAGCAGGCCAGGCAGCATCAGAGGGGCAGGAAAGTTGATGTTTCGGGTTGGAACCCTTCTTCAGATTTCTGATGCTGCCTGGCCTGCTGTGTTCCTAAATTAATCTAGTCCCATTTGCCAGCGTTTGGCCCATATCCCTCTGAACCCTTCCTATTCATGTCCCCATCCAGATGCCTTTTAAATGTTGTAATTGTACCAGCCTCCACCACTTCCTCTGGCAGCTCATTCCATACACGCACCACCCTCTGCATGAAAAAGTTGATCCTTAGGTCCCTTTTAAACCATTCCCCTCTTACCTTAAATCTATACCTGATAATTTTGGACTCTGCAATCCTGAGGAAAAAGACCTTGGCTGTTAACCCTACCATGACCCTCATGATTTTACAAACCTCTACAAGGTCACCCCTCAGCCTCCGATGCTCCAGGGAAAATAGCGTCAGCCTATTCAGCCTCTCCATGTAGCTCAAACCCTCCAATCCTGGCAACATTCTTATAAATCTTTTCTGAACCCTTTCAAGTTTAACAACATCTTTCTCATAGCAGGGAGGCCAGAATTACACACAGTATTCCAAAAGTAGCCCTAACCAATGTCCTGTACAGCTGCCACATGACCCTCCCAACTCCTGTATGCAATGCACTGACCAATAAAGGCAAGCATACCAAACGCCTTCTTCACTATCCTATCTACCTGTGACTCCACTTTCAAGGAACTGTGTGCCTGCACCTCAAGGTCTCTTTGTTCAGCAACACCTCCCCAGGACCTTACCATTAAGTGTATAATTCCTGCCCTGATCTGCCTTTGCAGAATGCAACTCCTCACACTGACCTATGTTAAAATCCATCTGCTACCCTTCAGCCCATTGGCACGTCTGATCAAGGTCCTGTTGTGCTCTAGGGTAATCTTCTTCGCTGTCCATTAAAGGGCCTGTTTTGGTGTTGTCTGTCAACTTCCTAACCGTGCCTCCAATATTTCCATTCAAATTATTCATCTCAGTTTTGAATCTACCTCCGCTCACTATACATCTCTGCCCTCATGTTTGAGACTCTCTTCCAGGACAGAACATATGTTCAACATTCACCACCTTCCTCTCGTATTCCACATCCCTCAAGATGCACCATACCATTCTGTGAGCTCTCCTGGTTACTTGCTGTACCTTCAGACTAACCTTCTGTGATTCATGCACAAGGATACCCAGATCCCTCTGCACCCCAGAGCTTTGTAACCCAATACCGTCCCCCCACCATCTCCACACGTGTGAGTGGCCAGGTCTATACACAGCATTTCAGATGCTATCTCGCGGGTTCAGGAAATACAGGGAAATTGATACGAAATCTTTCACCAGGGTAGAATGCCACATCATCAGGCTGCTGATGCCCACACCGTACCACCTACCCCAACTGTGCCCTGCCAGCAAGGAAAGGCTGCCCCTTCACCCTGTCACGGGGGGGGGGGGGGGGGGGGGGGCTGGTTTTTGACGTGTAATTACCTCCTCTGATTGAGGGGAGCTGCCTTTGGGCATAGGCGAGACCTGGGGCGTTTTCAGATGATGGTTACTGTCAGGGGTTGGCTCAGCGTGGATGGTCCGGACATGATTCTGGAGCTCGCTGTCGGATTCGAACTTGACGTTGCAGTTCAGGCATCGGTTCTTGGCTGGCCCGCCCTTGCCGTTGCTGGGGCTCTGCTCCGAGAGCTGCCGTTTACCGTTGAGGCTGGTGACTCCCACCGTCGGGCTGCCATGCTTGTTGCCGTTGATGCAGTGGGCGCAGAGTCCATACGGCAACCCGTTGATATCCAGCTTCACCAGGTCCTGCTTTGAGCGGAACTCCTTCAGGCATGAGGCACACTTGTAGAGTTTCTGCAGGGGCATGCCATGGGGGGCAGGCTGAGGGTTGGGGCAGCTGCCCGTCTTCTGCATGTGGAAGGTGCCGTGGATCTTCAGCTCCAAGGTAGAGGTGACCGTCTGCATACAGACCACGCAGCGGAAGCCAGTCAGCGAGTTCTGCAGGTTCGGGTGCATCTGGCAGTGCTCCAGGAACTCCTCCTCACACTTGAGGGGCATTTTGCAAATGCGACACGTGCCCGTGTCCAGGCTCTTGCTGTGGGTGACCTTGTGCTCGGTGAGAGTCAAGAGGGAGGGGAAGCGCTCGCCGCAGATCGGGCACATGTAGTGCTTGACCGGACCCAAGTGGGTCTGGGTGTGCTCACGAAGACCGCCCTCCGAGAAGAAGGTTCTGGAACAGACGTTGCACTTGTAGTTGCCCTTGATGAGCTCGGCTTTCTTCTTGATGATAGCGCTCTCTCCTGGCTGGATGTTGTGGTCCCGGAGCTGGTGGTTCTGCAGGAGCGAGTCCATGGTGTAGGCCGCACCACAGATATCGCAGGTGTACATGGTCTCCACGGCGTCCACGTCCTCCTCACTTCCCTCGTGGCTGTTGTGTACCTCCTGGTGGTTGGCCAGCAGCTGCCTCAGCTCTGCCTCATCCTTGTGGGCCTGCTCACCAGAGCCGTTGGCACCGCAGTCCCGGGCCTGTCCCTCGAAGACACAGTGCTTCTCCCTCAAGTGTTTCTCCAGCAGGATGATGGCATGGAAGGCCTTGCTGCAGAACTTGCAGTTGTACTTCTTGCTGTGGCTGGTCACGTGGCACTGAAGCTCCACTTCGGTGCCAAAGCTCTCACCGCAGAAGATGCACTTGTGCGCCTTGCCCTGGTGCTCCAGATGGTGGTGCCTGACGTGTAACTGCAGCTCGGCTTCACTGCGGAAGTCCCAGTCGCAGGACGTGCAGCGGAACACCTTGTTCTCGTTGCTGTGCTTGACGGCCAAGTGGAGCTGCACTGACACCTTGGAGTCAAAGACCTCCTGGCACAGGGTGCAGCGGAAGAAGACGAAGGTGTGCATCTCCAGCAGGTGCTTGTGGAGGTCCTCCACGCTGGTGAACTGCTTGTCACAGCTCTCGCACACGTAGTAGGTTGAGGTGATCATGAAGTGCACAGTGACATGCTTCAGTAAGGCCTCCTGGGATGGCAGCTCCTTGTGGCACTGTGGGCACACTGCTGCTTTGGTGCTCCCCACGTGGGTCTTCAGGTGGGCCTGGAAGCTGTCGAAGTTGGCGAACGTGCCCGGGCACTGGTTGCAGCAAAACTCACCGACGGGCTGCGAGGAGGCAGTGCCAGCTGCACCGTGAGGCCCCTTGGCCGAGGCCTGCTCCGTGCTCAGGGGCGAGAGGGGGCTGGTAGCACGGCTGGAGCGCTTGCTGCCATGATGGAGGTGGTGCAGGTGGTGCAGGTGGTGGTGGTTGCTGAGGGCCAGGGGGATGTTCTTGTGGTTCTCCTTGACGTGCTTCTGGAGCTTGAGGACGTTGTTGAAGATGGGCGAGTTGGTGCAGTAGGAGCAGGAGAAGACCTCCACCATGGCCTCCTTGGAGCCTGCCAGCAGCGGCGAGTCAAAGCGAGCAGCAGTGGGCTCAGAGTGGACCTGCTGGATGTGATCGTCGAGCGAGGCCTCTGTGAGGAATCCCATCAGGCAGTGTGGGCAGAAGAAGGCATTGTTGTCCTTGGTCAGCAGGTTTCCATAACTATGCACACACCTGATGTGCTCCTGCAGCCCATTGAGGTCTCCGAAGGCCTGCGGGCAGAAGTTGCACTGGTAGAGCAGGGCTGGGGTGGTGCTGGCGAGGGGAGGGGAGTCCTGTAGACCCTCGTGGCTCTGTTGGAGATGCTCATTGAGGTTGTAGACGGAGGGCAGCACCTCCAAGCACAGCTGGCAAGGGTGGGCCTGCTCAGGCTGCTCGGCATGGGCGCTCTTCAGGTGCGCCAGCAGCCCAGCCAGGCTCCCAAAGACCTGCTTGTGGCAGTGCGCGCAGCTGTAGCTGGCCCTCGGCCTCTTCAGGGCTGGGCTCCCCACAGCCCCTGCCCCCTCGGGCGCCGGTGGGGCCTCCCGCCTCTTGGGGCGCCCCCTCGGGACCTGCAGGGAGGGGTCGGGAGCGGACGAGCTGTCCGCCGAGAGGTTGGAGTCGGGTGTGGTGCTAGACACTGACGTGTAGCCCACCACCGTCACGGTGGATGGGCTGTTGCTGCGGTTTCCGGTCTCCGAAGGGGGTCGGAGGCCGTCGGGGTGGGGGCACGGGCCTCCGGCTGACAGGGGCCGCTCGGCACAGGCGCCGCAGCAGGGGCTGGCCTTGGCCCGGGCGTGTGCCCGCTCCAGGTGAGCGAGGAGGCCGCTCTCCTCGGTGAAGAGGTCCGGGCAGTAGGGGCACTGGCAGGTCTCTCGGTCCTCGGAGGGCGAGCACTCGGGGTGACAGTCGGCGATGTGTTTCTGCAGCTCCTCGGGCCGGTCGAAGCCCTCCTCACATTGGCTGCACTTCTGGGAGTCGTGGAGCCGCCAGTCATCCAGGCGGGAGAGGGCCTGCCCGCTCTCCTTGGCCTTGTCGTGGACCTGCATGTGCCCGTACAGCGAGCTGGAGGTGAGGAAGCCCCTTCGGCAGATGGCACACTTGTAGGGCTTGGCCGAGGTGTGGGTCTTCAGGTGGATCTTGAGGTGGTCGCTGCGGGAGAACGCAGCGTCGCACTCACTGCAGTGGTATTTCTTGTCGCCGGTGTGCAGTTTCACGTGACGGTCTCTGCTGCGCTTGTGTTTGAACAGGCGGCTGCAGAAGGTGCACTTGAAGGGCAGCTTGTCGCTGTGGCTCTGCTCGTGGTGCTTCAGGTAGCCGAGGCGGCTGAAGGACTTCTCGCAGAACTGGCAAGGGTACGGCAGCCCGGGCACACCCTCCTCCTCCCCGCCAAAGTCTCCCACCTCCCCGGGATTGGGCGAGGCGTGGTCCTTGCTGGACGGTGACGAGGGAGGCCACGAGCAGCTGGGGTCATCGTCACCATCGGCACCATCTGGAAAGGAGAGAGCAGGGGAAGGTCAGTGAGCGGCTTTCACGCGCCCCCTCCCACGTACACACACCCGCACGCACACACTTCATAACTGAGAGCCCATGGTATTGTATAGCCCCACTGTTGTACACTACCGTTAACAGACGATTGGCTAACTAATAGAGAGTTGCAATGAGTGGGGCATTTTCAGGATGACAACTTGTAAGTGGGACCAGTGCTGAGCCTATGAATCCATACCAAAGGTTAAGTCACTGTAACCCTACCAAACCATAGACGCGCCCTCTCATTACAAAGAGGTGGTGGTTTAACTTGAGGGTCACCATGCCTCAGGCAAGAGCAAAGACTGAGGAGGAGAGTCCTTTGTGGTTCGCCCAGGCAGATGCAGGAATTGAACCCACACTGTTAGCATCACTCTGCATTGCAAACACGCTGTCTCGCCAACTGGGACAATATACTTTGCCAACTTGGATGAGGAGAGGGAACATGCCACAGTGACCCTTGCAAATTACATGAAAATGAGCAGCAAGGTAAATCTGGGTTGTAGATGAACTGCAGCTGAGGGATTGTGTGCAGAAGTGGCCATTGTTATCACCAAGTAGACCGGTCTATAGACTAGGGATGAGTCAGCTGTGACAGAAGCCTTCTGCTCACCAACCAACTGTGTGAATGGGTCTCAGGTAACTGAACAGCTTGCGGCTGGGAGCAAGACTCAGAGAGAAGCGATCAGATCCTGATCAGCACAGGGGCTGTCTCTCTGTTCTCCGCAGTCAAAACCCAGATTAAACCCGAAGAAAAGCAGCTCATCATCCCACAGCACAACAATAGCTGGGAAGTTAAGTACCAAGGATAATATAAAGAGGCTGCAGAGGGATATAGACAAGTCAAATGTGTGAGTAAAAATTTGCTCGATGGAATATAATGGAGAAATGGATGATTATGCTCATTGGCAGAGAGAATAGAGGAGCTGAATATTATTTAAATGACAAATCTACAGGACGCAGGGATTTGGGAATTCTTGCCCAGGAATCATAAGAAGTCACTCTCTCAGTTCAGTGGGTAATAGGAAAGACAAATGAAATATTGGCCTTTATTTCAAAGAGAATGGAGGCTTTACTAAAACTGTGCGAATGCTAGCTGAACAGTTTTGGGCCCCTTATCGAAGGAAAAAACATACTGATGTCAGAGGCCGTCCGGAGAAGGCTCACCTGACTGATCCTGGGAATAGGGGGACTGTCTTTTGAGGAGAGGTTGAGTAGGTTGGGGCCTGTTGGGCCTCATTGGAATTTTAAGAACGAGAGGCAGGAATAAATAATAAAGCAGGAATTTTAGAGGACTTGACAGGTCAGATGCAGAGAGACTTTTTTTCTCATGTGGGAGAGTCTCAGAATGAGACGGAATAATCTCAGAAGGATGGGGGTGCACGTTGAAGACAGAGATGAGGAGTAGTTTCTTCTCTCAGAGGGGAATGAATTTGTGGAATTCTTTGCTGCAGAGGGCTGTCGAGGCTGGGTCATCAAGTATATTCAAGGCTGAGAGAGATGGATTTATAATCAGTGAGGGGTATTGAGGGTTATGGGGAAAAGGGAGGAAAGTGAAGGTGAGGATTATCAGATCAGCCATGATCTTGTTGAATGGTGGAGCAGACTTGATGGGCCGAATGGGCTTTATTTTCTCCTGTATTTTGTGGTTGATCAGAGGCCATCAATAAGTCTGAAAATATCGCTGATAAAAAAGACACATTTGTGTACTCATCAGGACAATGTGTAAGAACACAAAGTCAAAGAGAAAAGCCAGCAGTGGCTCGCTCCTTGAATTGGTATTCTTGCAAACTGTCCTGACGATTAGAAGAACAAATCTGTCTTTTTTCAGCAAAACTTACATTCTGTATTACTGCTTTGAAGATGATCAAAAGACTTTGGCATTTTCACAGTGTAGGGGAGAGCCCAAACATGGGGCGTGTAAATGTGGGGCAATCATTAATAAATCCTAATCGGAGAAACTTCTGTCGGGGTGGGGGTCAACTGTAGGAGTCGCTCTGACAGCCAGTAGTTGAGGTGAGGTATGTTGATATATTCAGGGGAACACTGGATAAATTCAACAGAGAAAGGAATAAAAGAATCTCGTGATGCAGCAAGATCCAGGAGGAGTGAAAAAACCTGGTGTGGGGTTGGAACAGTTCTCCAAGCGATCTACAAGAATGATTCCAGGAATGAGAAGCTCCAATGCTGAAGCTGGGTGGAAGAAGCTGAGAATGTTCTGAAGAGAAGAATGAGATGAGGTCTGAGGGGGGCTGTAAAAATGGTGAAGGGCCTGGACGGGCTAGATAGGGAGGCGTTGTTCCCATTTGTGAATGGAT
The DNA here is from genome assembly GCF_030684315.1 of Stegostoma tigrinum. Lineage (NCBI taxonomy): Eukaryota > Metazoa > Chordata > Chondrichthyes > Orectolobiformes > Stegostomatidae > Stegostoma > Stegostoma tigrinum. The sequence goes on along the minus strand of NC_081358.1, from coordinate 125,889,165 downwards.
CAAGAATTGGAGAACACAGATTGAAGGGAGTTGGCAAAAAACCACAAAGGAGACCATCAAGGAAGGGCAGTGAGTGGTCAGCATCAGAAATGCCGCTGCTTGGGCATGTGGTGGAGATAGGCTCATTGGAAGCATTCAGAAGAGAGGCCAGTGGGTATTTGAAAAGGGAAGAATGAGCCGGGGGGGAAGAGGGGGTCGGGAATGGCAGCAGATGAGATGTTCATTCACAGCGCCAGTGCAGACATAATGGGCTGGTTCGCCACCTTCAGTGTCATTCAGTGGGGTGAAGTGAGCTGCCTCTGAGCTGTAAGCGCTTTCGAATTCTCCAGAATAGCCTTGCAGAGAGGGGTTACTGGATCATACCGAATATATGTGTGTTCAACATCGAAACAAAGTGGTAAGTGCGAGTGAGAAGAAGTGGGTGTGCAAAGGGGGGAGGGTGTTGTGGGCTGCGTGTGTGTGGGGTGAGGGTGGTTGTACAGTGGGTGTGTAAGAGGGAGGGTGGTTGTGGAGTGGGTGTGTAAGAGGGAGGGTGGTTGTGTAGTGGGTGTGTAAGAGGGAGGGTGGTTGTGTAGTGGGTGTGTAAGAGGGAGGGTGGTTGTGGAGTGGGTGTGTAAGAGGGAGGGTGGTTGTGTAGTGGGTGTGTAAGAGGGAGGGTGGTTGTACAGTGGGTGTAAGAGGGAGGGTGGTTGTGCAGTGGGTGTGTAAGAGGGAGGGTGGTTGTGCAGTGGGTGTGTAAGAGGGAGGGTGGTTGTGTAGTGGGTGTGTAAGAGGGAGGGTGGTTGTGCAGTGGGTGTGTAAGAGGGAGGGTGGTTGTGTAGTGGGTGTGTAAGAGGGAGGGTGGTTGTACAGTGGGTGTGTAAGAGGGAGGGTGGTTGTACAGTGGGTGTGTAAGAGGGAGGGTGGTTGTGTAGTGGGTGTGTAAGAGGGAGGGTGGTTGTGTAGTGGGTGTGTAAGAGGGAGGGTGGTTGTGTAGTGGGTGTGTAAGAGGGAGGGTGGTTGTGGAGTGGGTGTGTAAGAGGGAGGGTGGTTGTGGAGTGGGTGTAAGAGGGAGGGTGGTTGTACAGTGGGTGTGTAAGAGGGAGGGTGGTTGTGTAGTGGGTGTGTAAGAGGGAGGGTGGTTGTGTAGTGGGTGTGTAAGAGGGAGGGTGGTTGTGCAGTGGGTGTGTAAGAGGGAGGGTGGTTGTGTAGTGGGTGTGTAAGAGGGAGGGTGGTTGTGTAGTGGGTGTGTAAGAGGGAGGGTGGTTGTACAGTGGGTGTGTAAGAGGGAGGGTGGTTGTGCAGTGGGTGTGTAAGAGGGAGGGTGGTTGTGTAGTGGGTGTGTAAGAGGGAGGGTGGTTGTGCAGTGGGTGTGTAAGAGGGAGGGTGGTTGTGTAGTGGGTGTGTAAGAGGGAGGGTGGTTGTGTAGTGGGTGTGTAAGAGGGAGGGTGGTTGTACAGTGGGTGTGTAAGAGGGAGGGTGGTTGTGTAGTGGGTGTGTAAGAGGGAGGGTGGTTGTGCAGTGGGTGTGTAAGAGGGAGGGTGGTTGTGTAGTGGGTGTGTAAGAGGGAGGGTGGTTGTACAGTGGGTGTGTAAGAGGGAGGGTGGTTGTGCAGTGGGTGTGTAAGAGGGAGGGTGGTTGTGTAGTGGGTGTGTAGGAGGGAGGGTGGTTGTGCAGTGGGTGTGTAAGAGGGAGGGTGGTTGTGCAGTGGGTGTGTAAGAGGGAGGGTGGTTGTGTAGTGGGTGTGTAGGAGGGAGGGTGGTTGTACAGTGGGTGTGTAAGAGGGAGGGTGGTTGTGGAGTGGGTGTGTAAGAGGGAGGGTGGTTGTGTAGTGGGTGTGTAAGAGGGAGGGTGGTTGTACAGTGGGTGTAAGAGGGAGGGTGGTTGTACAGTGGGTGTGTAAGAGGGAGGGTGGTTGTGCAGTGGGTGTGTAAGAGGGAGGGTGGTTGTGTAGTGGGTGTGTAAGAGGGAGGGTGGTTGTACAGTGGGTGTGTAAGAGGGAGGGTGGTTGTGGAGTGGGTGTGTGGGTGGGGGTAGGGTGGTTGTGGAGTGGGTGTGTGGGTGGGGGTAGGGTGGTTGTGGAGTGGGTGTGTGGGTGGGGGTAGGGTGGTTGTGGAGTGGGTGTGTGGGTGGGGGTAGGGTGGTTGTGGAGTGGGTGTGTGGGTGGGGGTAGGGTGGTTGTGGAGTGGGTGTGTGGGTGGGGGTAGGGTGGTTGTGGAGTGGGTGTGTGGGTGGGGGTAGGGTGGTTGTGGAGTGGGTGTGTGGGTGGGGGTAGGGTGGTTGTGGAGTGGGTAGGAGGGAGGGCCCTCTAGTTTTGCACTCCCCCGCCCTGGGGGAAAAGGAGCCTTGCTTTGACCTCTTCCATGCCCCTCACAATTTCATATACCTCTGTACGGGCACCCCCCAACCTCCTGTGTTCCAGTGGAAGAAGCTGCAACCTATCGCAGCCTATAATCGTAACTCAAACCCTTCACTCTCAGCAACATCCTGGTAAAGCTTTTTTGAACGTCTCCTGATTCACAACATCATTCCAACACAGGACGACCAAAATTACACACAATCCTCCAGGAGAGGCTTCACTAATGTCTTGTAGAATCTCAACATGACATCCCAACTCCACCTGTCACTCTTCAGCCCACTGGCCCAATTGATCTGTGTAATGTTAGATAACCTTCCTCTCTGTCAACCATACTGACAATTTTGGTGTCATCTGCAAACTTGCTAAGAATGCCTGCTAAATTTATGAAAATTATTCTTGTCAATGACAAACAAAACAGTTGATCCAGTACATGATTTTATCAGCTTCTCATACAGGACCCTCCTACGTGACCTTCCCAACCCCTCAAACTCACAGGCTGCCTACAACTCAAAGTCAGGACTGTATCTTTTTATTTTCTTCTATTTTAGATTTTGGCCTGGAATGGGAGAAACATTATTTTAAAAGCGAAGGATTGCTGTGATTTAAAAAAAAAACAAGTGATATGACACTCATTGTAAGTAATGTTTACACAGCTGCTGATCCAAGTCATGGGGAAAACCTGGTTACAAAGAATCGAGAGCTAGGGAATGGGTATGAATGAAGATTCAGACAGCAACAAGGAGCTAATTAGTCTGTGGAATGGTGGCTAATTATCAATGGCATAGACTTTCTGCCTAACAACAGCAATGTGATTGGCTCCCAGGTGGCTGAACAGTTTGTGGGTGTGTATGTTTGAGTCAGAAGCTGTTGGACCTGTGTGTGTGTGTGTGTGTGTGAGAGAGAGAGAGAGAGAGAGAGAGAGTGTGTGTGTGTGTGTGTGTGAGAGAGAGAGAGAGAGAGAGAGAGAGAGAGTGTGTGTGTGTGTGTGTGAGAGAGAGAGAGAGAGAGAGAGAGAGAGTGTGTGTGTGTGTGTGTGTGGGAGAGAGAGGGTGTGTGTGTGTGTGTGTGTGCGCGTGGTCGGGGGGGGGGGAGTGTGTGAGATTGTGTGTTTGTGAGAGAGAGAGTGTGTGTGTTTGAGAGAGACTGTGTCTGTGCGTGTGTTTGAGAGAGAGAGAGGGTGTGCGCGTGTTTGAGAGAGATGGAGGGTGTGCGCGTGTTTGAGAGAGAGACAGGGTGTGCACATGTTTGAGAGAGAGAGACAGGGTGTGCGAGTGTTTGAGAGAGACAGAGGGTGTGCGCGTGTTTGAGAGAGAGAGAGAGGGTGTGCGCGTGTTTGAGAGAGAGTGAGAGGGTATGCGAGTGTTTGAGAGAGAGAGAGAGGGTTTGCGCGTGTTTGAGAGAGACAGAGGGTGTGCGCGTGATTGAGAGAGAGAGAGAGGGTGTGCGCGTGTTTGAGAGAGACAGAGGGTGTGCACGTGTTTGAGAGAGACAGAGAGTGTGCGCATGTTTGAGAGAGACAGAGGGTGTGCGCGTGTTTGAGAGAGACAGAGGGTGTGCGTGTGTTTGAGAGAGACAGAGGGTGTGCGCGTGTTTGAGAGAGACGGAGGGTGTGCGCGTTTTTGAGCGAGAGAGAGGGTGTGCGAGTGTTTGAGAGAGAGAGGGTGTGCGTGTGTTTGAGAGTGAGAGAGGGTGTGCGAGTGTGTGTGTGTGAGAGGGTGGGAGTGTGTGAGAGTGCGTGTTTATGAGAGAGAGAGAGGGTGTGTGTGTGTTTGTGTGAGAGAGAGGGTGTATGTGTGTGTTTGTGAGAGAGGGTGTGTGTGTGTGTGTGTGTGTGTGTGTGAGAGAGAGAGAGAGAGAAGGTGTACGTGTGTGAGAGAGAGGGTGTGCAAGTGTGTTTGTGAGAGTGTGTGTGTGTGTGTGTGAGAGAGAGAGAGAGAGAGAGTGGGTGCGTGTGTGTGTGTGAGAGAGGGTGTGCGAGTGTATGTGTGAGAGAGGGTGTGCGAGTGTGTGTGTGAGAGCGGGTGTGCGAGTGTGTGTGTGTGAGAGAGGGTGTGCGAGTGTGTGTGTGTGAGAGGGTGTGCGAGTGTGTGTGTGAGAGCGGGTGTGCGAGTGTGTGTGTGTGTGAGAGAGCGGGTGTGCGAGTGTGTGTGAGAGCGGGTGTGCGAGTGTGTGTGTGCGAGTGTGTGTGTGTGAGAGAGAGGGTGTGCGAGTGTGTGTGTGAGAGCGGGTGTGCGAGTGTGTGTGTGAGAGCGGGTGTGCGAGTGTGTGTGTGTGTGAGTGGGTGTGCGAGTGTGTGTGTGAGAGCGGGTGTGCAAGTGTGTGTGTGTGTGTGTGTGTACATGTGCACCTGGCATTAATAAGGATGTTAGAGTGTTCACTGGTAGAGGTCAAACCTGATGGTTGATAATTGTTTCCGATTAGCTGTGATCAAATGACTTGTAATCAATAGTGATTCTTATTAAGTGTAGAAGCTTGTCCGTGCTTTCTATCTACCCAGGCCATGGGTTCATTCCCCATGCTGACCACGTCTGCAGGTTTCCAGCCTGAAATTTAACATTGCGTGCTCATAGTTGAAGGGTGTACAGCCATCTCTTCTTCACGGTGGCTCAGTGGTTCGCACAGCTGCCTCACAGCGCCAGGGACCCGGGTTCAATCCCAGCCTCAGGTGACTGTCTGTGTGGAGTTTGTGCATTCTCCCCGTGTCTGCTCCCACAGACCAAAGATGTGCAGGTTAGGTGGATTGGCCCTGCTAAATGCCCACAGCATCTAGGGTGGGACATGTAGGGTGTGGGTCTGGGTGGGATGCTCCTCAGAGGGTTGGTATGGGCCAAATGGTATGCTCCCACACTGCGGGGATTCTGTGATTTTAAAATCTTTCACTTCAGTGACAAGTTTGGGAATTGTTCCGTTTGATGTTCAGCGTGCTGCCCACTGAGGTGTAATAGCTAACTTATCCTGGCCACTCATCCGACAGTCTAATGTAAAACATCTCAAAGTCCAGAAACAAGAAATGAAAACAGTCACTGGTGGAAATACTCAGCACTGAAGAGACAAATAGAGTTAATGTTTCAAATACTAATATTCTTCAGAAACCCGGCTGGACTGGGAATGTTGCCCAATGGTATCAATGTGGACTTCACAGGCTTCCAAATCTCCACTTCCCCCACCGCATCCCAAAACCAGCCCAGTTCCTCCCCTCCCCCCACTGCATCACACAACCAGCCCAGCTCTTCCCCTCCCCCCACTGCATCCCAAAACCAGCCCAGCCTGTCCCCGCCTCCCTAACCTGTTCTTCCTCTCACCCATCCCTTCGTCCCACCCCAAGCCGCACTTCCATTTCCTAGCTACTACCTCATCCCACCTCCTTGACCTGTCCGTCTTCCCTGGACTGACCTATCCCCTCCCTACCTCCCCACCTATACTCTCCTCTCCACTGGGCTGGGAATGTGGGGGAGGCAGGTTCAAATTGAGGGATTCAGGTGGGCATTGGATGGGGTTTGTTTTGGTTAATAATGATGTGCAGGCATATGGGAATTGGCACCAGATAACAGAGCTAGTGCAGGTATGATGAGCCAAATGGCCTCTTCCTGCATGGCAACAATTCTGTGATAGGTAGGAACCCATCAGCAGTTAATGCTCACCCTCACTTCCAGCTCATGGCATGACCTAGACTGACCTGAACATTGCTTCCCTGTTCTTTCATAGTTTTACCAGTGAGACCAGCGCTAGATGCCCATCTCCAACCAAGGCTGAGGCAAAACAGATGGCTAGCCCAGTCAATGGGCTGAAAGACCTCCTTCTGTACTGTCTGATTTTCAGAAATGACCACAGCGGATCAAAACATAGTGGCAGAGTATGGAAGACCTTTCCAGAAGGAGAGTGTATATCGGCCACTAACAGAAACATGGAAATGATTGCAGTGAAATGACAGAGTGTGATATCAATCCACATGTCCTGTAAAATCCAATTAATTAAGATGAATTGTTTTAATGGCTTCCTCATACACTTAAATTTTTATCTTCAAATAATAGCCTAGATTTTAACCAAACAAATCATTTAATTTAATCTTTTTTATTAATGCAGGCATCCAGAGTTTGTAAATCCTTTCATCATAAATTATTGCCCTTCACTTCCTGGTGAAAATTTCCTTTGTTTGTTAATGTGAAATCAAACTGAAAACATAAGGAGCTTTTTAAAAAGGGAAACTGGCAGGAATTTGACTTGGCAGTGCCTCTATTTATCAACAACCCTGTTGCCAAGGGAGAACACAACTGGCATCATTTTCAACTCTTGGGGATGTGGGGAAACACGGTTTTCTGACCAAGGGTTTGCAAAGGCACCTTGGAGAGAGTGTTTAGGAAATTGAAGCATTCTTAACAAACAGCTCTTCATCAAAAAGCTAAACTTCACTCTCACACCCTAACTCTCCACCACATCTCTCTTTCTCTGAAAACATCAGCTTCATACCTGTATATTCTGCCTTCAACACCTTTTACATTATAAATGGCAATAGATACAATGGGTGCTTTCGTGGTTAGCATTGCAGCCTCACAGTGCCAGGGACCTGGGTTTGATTCCAGCCTCAGGCGACTGTCCGTGTGGAGTTTGCACATTCTCCCCCAGTCTGTGTGGGTTTGCTCTGGTTCCATCCCACAGATGAACATCTTAGGTAGATTGGTCCTGCTATATTGCCCCATAGTGTGCAGGCTGGGTGGATTAGCTGTGCTAAATGCTGGTTTGTGGGGATTGGGGGCCGTGACTAAGTGGGATATACTTTGGAGGGCTGGTACAGAATTGATTGGCTGTATGCTCTCCCCCCTACACTTTGGAGTTCTATGATAAGTATGGTTAAACAGTGCATTAATAATCTGTGACGTACACTGGCCATAAAATGTGCTTTAGCACAGTAAGGCTGCTCTGCCATGAGAGGGACAGAGGCAACTGGTGGTGGTTTCACCTGAGAGCCACAACACACTGAGGTGAGGCAGCAGGTTGAGAAGGTCCTCCATGAGCTGAACCCTAGCTGTTGGCATCACTCTACGTCATAAACTAAGCTAACCATTACCAGATGAGGTGTGATCGTTGAATGGAGGGGAAGGCTGGAGTGAATGGCCTATGTCAACTGATCCTTTTCCCACAGGCCTGACATCTTTTACATCTACCAAAGCAGATAACTGGCACCCTGGTTTAATGCCTCACCTGTAAGGTGTTAGCCCTGATTGTACAGCCTTCCCTCAGTACACACTGGAGGGCAAGCCCTGCTATCTGTGCCCTCAGGTGGGGCTGTGGTTCAGGCATGACAGTGTGACTGACTGGGCAATGGCTGAAATGGCTGTATATTAACAATCCTGTGTGACGGCTCTCATTTATAATAAACTCCACAGCCTCACTACCCTTTATACAGCAACTTGCATTTATTGCACTGATTGTTTGTGAGTGAATCAGTCAACTTGATAGATGAAGAGATTTATTGCCCACCCCCAACCTCTGACCTCTCCTGCCGATCTCTGCAAACTCCTCTAGTTTTACAACCACACAGGTTTCTGATGTCTTAAGCATTCACAAATTCCATCTCTCCTCCATTGGCAGCTCTGCCTTCAGGAGATCAGAACTCTCCCTTCATGTCTGAACCAATTTCTCTCTCTCCTCTGAAATGATCTTTAAACTACTAGCATCACATTTCCAGTGCACAACATGGTCATTGGGATGGGCTGTGCAAAAGGCATTGAAGAGATAAATGTATCAGAGAAAATGGGAACTGCAAACCTGTTCTTCCTCTCACCCATCCCTTCCTCCCACCTCAAGCCACACCTCCATCTCCTACCTACTAACCTCATCCCACCTCCTTGACCTGTCTGTCTTCCCTGGACTGACCTATCCCCTCCCTACCTCCCCACCTATACTCTCCTCTCCACCTATCTTCTTTTCTCTCCATCTTCAGTCCGCCTCTCCCTCTCTCCCTATTTATTCCAGAACCCTCTCCCCATTCCCCTCTCTGATGAAGGGTCTAGGCCCGAAACATCAGCTTTTGTGCTCCTGAGATGCTGCTTGGCCTGCTGTGCTCATCCAGCTCCAATCTTCGTTATCTCTAAAAGGCATTGAAGCGTTTGATCGACCACTGAGTGGTGAGCAGGCTCAATGCGCTGAATGGCCTCCTCCTGTTCCTAAAACTGCTCTCAATCACCCAGCATCTGATTGCTGCTCCCCAACATCTCCGCGTTCGGCGATCAGATGCTGGTAGATGTTTGGCCATGTATTAGAGGATGATGTAGGAGAAGTAGTAAGCCATTCAGCCCATCGAATTTGCTTTGCTATTTATACAGTTTGTGGTCCATCATGTAAGTTGATGTTGAAAACACCAAATTGATTAGACAACAGCTTGATCAGAAATATGACAGCATTTGTCAGTTTTTGAGAGGAGGCTGGAGTAGAACAAAAACTTGTGGCATCCTCTTCCATCGAGGACATTACAGCACAGGAAGCTGTGATCTAATGAGGAAGAGTACAGAAAACATTTACTGGGATGCTACCGAGACTGGAAGGTTTGGGTTACAGGGAAAGGATGATAGGCGAGACTTTTTCCACTGGATCGTAGGAGACCGAGAGGTGACCTTACAGAGGTATACAAAGCCATGTGAGGCATAGGTTAGGTAGATAGCCAGCAGCTTTTCCCCGCGGTAGGCGAGTCTAAAACTAGACAGCATAGGTGAGAAGGGAGTGTTACAAAAGGGTCCAGAGGGTCATCTTTTTTCACACAGAGGGCGGTGAGTGTCTGGAATGGGCTGCCAAAGGTCGTGGTGGGGGTGAGTACAGTTTTGTCATTTTAAAAACATTTAGACAGGTACATGAATGGGAACGGTGTGGAGCGTTATGGGCCAAACGCAGGCAAATGGGACTAGTTTAAATTGTGAAGAATAGGTGGCATGGGCACGATGGGCTGAAGGGCCTGTTTCCATGCTGTAGAGCTCTGTGTCTCCATTACATCTCCACATTTTGGCTGGGATTGTTCTCCCTGGAGCTGACAAAATTGAAGCAATTGTCAAAACAACCAGAGGTAACAAGAGGGTGCACAACTTCAATGCAGTGAGTCAGTGCAATAAGACCATAAGACATTAGAGCAGAAGTAGGCCATTCAGCCCATCGAGTCTGCTCCAACATTCAATGAGACTGCTGCTGAACTGATAATCCTCAGCTCAACTTTCCTGCCTTTTCTCCCTGATTACTTTAGCTAGATGTTAGCTTGGGTGACCGGTGAGTGATGCCAGCAGTGTGGGTGCAATTCCCACACCAGCTGTGGTCACCACTTTCTCAACCTGTCCCCTCACCTGAGGCGCAGTGACCCTCCTGTTAAACCACTGCCAGTCATCCTCAGTAATGGAAGAACAGCCTTACGATCTGGCCAGGCTATGGCGCCTCTATCTTTGATAGTTTTTAATCAGGAAGGCAATCTATCTCAGCGAAAAATACCGAGGCTGGGTCACGGCGTTCACTCAAGGCCAAGTCAGACTGATTAAAGCCCAAAAGAACCGTGGACACTGTAAGTCAGGAACAAAAACAGAAGTTGCTGGAAAAGCTCAGGCAGCATCTGTGAAGATGATTCAAAGTTAACGTTTCAGGTCTGGTGTCCCCTCCAGAGGAAGTTAACTCTGATTTCTCTTCTCAGGTGCTGAGATTTAGCAGCAACTTCTGTTTTTGTTCCCAAGTCAGATTGATTTTTGGTTGTCGGGGAGTTGAAAGGTTTAGCAGAGTAACAGGAAACAGAAATAAATCAGCTGTGATCCTGTAAAGTAACAGACGAGCTCAGAAGGGCTAAATGCGCTATCCCTGCTCATAATTCTAATAATCATTGACGGTTGATCTGTATCTTAACTTCATCTTGGCTCCATATTCACTCAATATCCTTGTCTGACAAAAATCTATCGATCTCGGGTTGAAAAGGAACAAGTTGAATATCTGCTTTTTCTGGGGCTTTGGAATGGGAACAGCATTAAAAAGACTGCAAAAGGAACAGGAATGACAGAGATGTTGGGTGATTTCAAGGCAAATCAGAAAGAGGTATAAACAGAGGGAAAGAAAGGAAAGATTCATAAAGGAAACAAAATTTGGAAAAAATGATAAATATAAGATCTAACATTTTTAAAAATTGGTGACAGTTTTCAGCGTGTAGGAACGAGCCTCCAAGTTTATAACCGTTTACTTTCTGGACCAGACAGGTTGATTGATAGTCCTTAACAATTATCAAATCGTTAGTAGACCACTTACACTGTTAATTACCACACTTAACTTTGCGTGACGAATTTAATGGACACTTAATGTGTAACAGTAACTTCCAGGAGCTCACAGTGTGACAAGGAAGGGGAGTGACAGTGCGTCCGTTTGTCTTGACTTTGTAATACAGAGAGGCCTGGGCTAATGATCCACAGATATTGGCTCAAATGCCACCCTGATTTGAACTGAACACAAAACCAGAAATTGCTGGTAAGTCCAGCAGGTCTGGCAGCATCTGTGGAGAGGGGCTGAAACTGCTGAGGAGCTCTCAGCCTGCTGAGTTTCTCCAGCACTTTCTGTTTATGTTTCAGACCTCCAGTTAATAGTTCATTCCAATGATGCTACATCAGAACTGAAAATAGCTGGGGATACGGTGATATTTATGCTGATGGAAGTGGGGGATGGGGATTGGAAAACGAACGAATGGGCTAATATACTCCACTATATTCACTGCTCACAATGAGGTTTGCTCCATGTTAGGGAGATAAAATGCAGACTGGGTGACCATTTCACATAACACCTATGCTCTATCTGTAAAAATGACCCTGACATTCCAGTCACATGCCACAACAACACACCACTATGTTCCCTGGCTAACAATTTTGTCTCAGGCCTGCTGCTGTGCTTCTGCAAGATTTGCCATGAGCTGGAGATACCACCCTGGTACCTCACGGCCCTCAGGACTCAATATTGAGTTTAACAATTTCTGAACATGAACACCCTCCTCTACATTTGTTACCCTCTCCAATATCACGATCCTTTTCCAAATACTTGCACTTGTCATTAGCATTTATCGCTCGCTCTCCCTTTCTCGACTTATCATCAGCTATCTCTTTGTTTGCCTATCACTCTTCTCTCTCTCTCTCTCTGGACCTCGTCCCTACGTATTCTATTCACACACACCTACCCCACCAGCTCAACAGCATAAATGCCACCCTTTCCCCAGCTATTTTGCTTTCTGAAGAAGGATAATTGGACTCAAAATATTAACTCTGTTTCTGTCTCCACATTTGCTGAGTTTCTCCAGCACTTTGTTTTTGTTTCAGATCTCTAGCATCTGCTGTTATTTGTTTTTAGTTATGAATTTAAGGTCAAGTGGATGAATTACTTTGAAATATAACAACGGTGAGCATGAGACAATCATCAGTTGTTGTGAAAACACATCTGGTTCACTAACATAACAAGGTGTAGAGCTAGATGAACACAGTAGGCCAAGCTGCATCAGAGGAGCAGGAAGGCTGACGTTTCGGGTTTAAACCCTTCTTCAGATGACTTCTGAAGAAGTGTCTGGACCCAAAACGTCAGCTTTCCTGCTCCTCTGATGCTGCTTGGCCTGCTGTGTTCATCCAGCTCTATACCTTGTTGTATATAAGATTCTCCAGCAGAGGCAGTTCCCACTATCTTGGGTTCACTAATGTCCTTTGGGGAAGGGAATCAGCTGTCCTTACCTGGTCTAGTCCCCACGTAACTCCAGACTCACAACTATGTGGTTGGCTCTTAACTGCCCTCTGAAATAGTTCAGCAGACACCCAGTTCAGTGAGACAGGGGGCAACAAATGCTGATCTTCCCAGTGATACCCTGACCCTGTTAAATTACAAAGGGAGATATTGCTGGACCATGCGTACATAAGGCAAATGTTCATTCATAGCTCTGTATGTGCACTAACCACTCCATCATTCAGTTCAACTGCATTGTGGGGTTGGTTGGCTTGGATAGCTGGTTTACAGTACAGAGTGATACCACAGCATGGGTTCAATTCCCACCCCAGCTGAGAGTACCCTGACAGACTCACCTTCTTAACCTCTCCCCTCCCCTGAAGTGTGGTGATAGCTCCCTCTCTCTTATTCGGGAGCAGCTGTACAGAGTGTTTAGACTGCATAACTGCTGCCTTTATCTGGGGCAGAGAATAAACCTTAATGCCAAAATGCGCTTCCATCTTGAGACAGAGCATAATATGGAGAAAATAAATAAACGCGCTCAATTTAAATGGAGGCAGGTAGTATAAAAGGTGAATTAAATTGTAGGCTCTTAAATCAGCTAGATTTCCAAACAAGTATTTTCTTTATCAGGTTAATCAGTAAGGAGGAAGCACAGTGTGATCTAACATGATACAAGACAGAGATGGACAAAGTTTTTCTGAAGCTGAAATACAGTCATGACTCTGGGAACGGTTAAAAACAAAATTATTGGAATATATTTATGTCAGAAATAACCCGTTATACCGAACAGCTTAACTGTGAGTTTGCACTCACACCTTCCCACTGGCTCTTTAAAGAATAAACCATTCAGCAACACGACAAATAAAATGCTTCATCTCATTCAAAGCAAGTTCCTGCAATTAAAAGGCTCACAGTGTGCAGCAGAACGAAGTTCCCTCCTACTTTACTCACTGCTTAACTTTTTAATTCTGATAAATTCCACACCCTGGCCCTCTCTGCAAATACTTCCAAATTGTTTTAAACAAACACAATTATCAATGCTTCCCCAGACATCGCTTAATAACTGAACCACAAAAACAGCAAAAAAATTCCAGTATATGTTGGTCAGGACGGGAGGAGAGGGAATTGACTGGATTCCATCTGTGGAGTGTCAGATGGGATTAGCGCTGCCATTGTACAGCATATCAGGCTCAAATCTGCACTCCACATTATTAGTAAGTTCAAGAGGTGGTCCACCATCCCTTCCTCCCGCTGCAGGGTCTATGGCCAGACTTCCTCACTCAAATCAAAACCAGCTCTTTCTGGCATCTGTGACTGGGCAAAGGCAGCTAGTGAGGAACAGGAAACAGGAAGATAGGATCATGGAGAAAAGTGCAGACATATGCAGGCCATGTGCAGGCAGACATACTCACACTTAACACAGGGCTTTGTGCAGACTCAGGGAGGTACACACAGATACTCTCACATTTAAATAAAACACAGCAAAGTGGGTGCTGGAAATCTGAAATAATAACAGAAGGTGCTGGAGAAACTCAGCAGGTCTGGCAGGAATTGTACAGAGAGAAACAGAGTGAACGTTTTGGGTACAGCTCGACTTCTACAGAAGTAAAAACAGAAATTGTTGGCAAAACTCAGCAGGTCTGGTGGCACCTGTGGAGACAGACCATTCCTCAGAACTACTTTTCAGACCTGTCTTCTGAAAACATGTCACTGGACCTGAAACATTCACTCGCTTTCTATCTCCACAGCTGCTGTTAGACCTACTGAGTTTCTCCAGCATTTCCTGTCTTCACTGACCAGGCATAGATACAGAAGCACACATGCGTGTGCACACACATACACACACGCACAGACACACACACACACACACACACACACACACACACACACACACGCACGCACAGGCACACACAGAGACACACACACACACACACACAGAGTGACTGAAGGATAAACATGGATCAAAACTACCCAGAGGCAGAAATATACACACAATTGCACAGCGTTCCACACAGAAAAAGGCACAAACACTGCAGTGCATATACCCACATTTACTTAGAGATATATACATCCCTTACACAGATAGAGTGAGAGACACACACACACACACACACACACACACACACACACACACACACACGAACACACAAGGTCATATGCAGACACAGGAACATACACATGTATAGACATGCACACACAGGTACAAACAGAGACCCACATACTGGTGCATACAAGGACACATATACACACAGGTACATACACACGTGTACACACACTACACATTCACTCAAACACATGCTAAATACAAAAACAGACCTTTCCATCGGCCGCAGATTGTACAGTAACTGGTCCTCCCAGCTCTAAGGGCTCTGGGCTGAGGTAGCTGTAGCAGACTAACTGGCTGGCTTTGAGCAAGAGCGGAAGAATTGTATAGTCCAGGCCAGGAGACCCCTGGGGCGAACTCCTCTCCCATCCTCTCCCTACGCATCGTCAAAACGCAGCTACTAACTCCCAGCCAAGTCACTCATAAGCTCAGACAAAAAGACAGGGTTTTATTTAAATGTCTTGGACCCAACACCACAACCATTCCCCCACCCCGTCCCTTGGCTCCCCTCATGCCCAGTGATGCTCAATTGGTCTATCCGGAGTTTCAGCACTTTCCCAGTTTTGGAAGCTGGTGCCAGCCTCAGAGAGACGCAGTGAGACCATAGTGTCACTCGTGTGTGGCCCAGGTGCTGGGTGAGATCCCAGCACTGACAAAGGACACACTGCGATATGAGTGGATAAGGACAGCTGTTTGTAGACTAGATTTAGTTGCTAATGGCTTCCAGCAATTCCACGCCAACGTATTAAAGTAAAGTGTGTGAACAGAGCGAGGATGAAAGTAACAAACACTCTGGAGAAATCACTGGTTAGCAAAGCTCGCCTGATTCCTCTCCAAGTAGACAGCAATGACCAGCCTTGTGCAGCCTGAGTAAATAAAGAGAAGGTCCCTATTTCCTTATTCTGCTGGCTCAGCTCCCTCACAGCCGGCTCTGTGCATCTGCCAAAGGGGATATAGGCTTTTGAACGACACCCAGAAGCTGAAGGACTGCCTTTGTCTGCCTAGCGAACCTTTCTCAGCATTCTCTGCACTCCAGCAGACCGTATCCTGTGAGGAAGAGGGTCAGGCTCACAGGTTTTCCCCAGCTCCCCACCCTCTCCAGCCATCGGACCCCAATGTGGAGCTCTCCTCCCGGCACTGGGGGCACAGCTGCAAGGGTCCTGGATGGCATTCAAACATTACCTGTACTCCCTGGCACCAGCCAGAGACTGAGCGACACAGAGAGACAGAGAGAGAGACAGAGTCAGAGAGAGACACTGGGTCACAAAAACAGAGAGGCAGAGACAGACAGGCAGAGAGAGACACCAACTGACACAGAGAGAGAGAGAGAGAGAGAGAGAGAGACGAAAACACCAACTGACAGAGAGAGAAAGGCACACTAACGTGCACAGAGAGAGAGACCCAGAGTGACAGAGACAGAGGAATATGGAGAGAGACAGAGGCAAAGAGATACTGCAAGACATAGAGACAGAGATACCAAGTGACAAGACACAGAAGGAGGGACAGAGAGATAGAGAGACAGAGAGAGATATTGAGTGACAGAGACAAAGGGTGAGAGAATGAGAGACAGTTAGGGAGAGAGAGAGAGAGAGAGATCAACAGGCAGAAAGAGAGGGAGAGACAGGCAGACAGGAAGAGTGAGAGACCGAGTGAGAGAGAGAGAGAGTGTGGAAAACTGGGCAAGAGTACATTGAAGGGAGAATTGTTTTGAACAGTGAATTCTGATCTGAAAGAGCAGTGGGAGCCAGTCTAATGGTAACTTGCAAAAGGAAGCTGGATGAACAATGAGAAAAGAAATTTTTGCGAGAATGTGGAGAAGGGAGTGCGACAAAAAGGATAGTTTGTCCAAAGGCAGGACAGCCCACTGGAGGCCAGTCAACCCATCCTGCAGTTTCAGAAGGTCCTGTCATAGGATGTGGGCATCATTGGCAAGGCCAACACTTTGTGCCCATCCTAACTACCCTCAAACTGAGAGGCCCACTTAGCCATTTCAGAGTCAACCATATTGCTGTGGGCCTGGAGTCACGTGTAGAGGCCACACCAGATAAAGATGGCAGATTTCCTTCCCTAAATGACATCAGTGAAGCAGATAGGGTTTGCAAACAATAGGGGAGTTGAGTTTTATAACCAGCATGATTAGGATACATCCTAGATTCATGCATACAATTTAAGTTCCACAGCAGACGGCGTGGGATTTGAACCCAGGTCCTCAGAGCATGAGCAGAACGCTTGGATGACATACTCAGTGACAGTACCATGATCCACCATCACCCCAGGCCACTACATGAGCCAAGATCTAACCAAAGGTCTTTAAAAACCATTAAAACATAGAAACCAGGAGCAGGAGTGGGCTATTCGGCCCTTCATGCCTGCTTCCCCCATTCAACACAATCACGGCTGATCATTTAACTCAGTCCCCTGTTCCCACTTTCTCCCCCATTCTCCCAATATTCAATATTTTGGCCTCAAACACTTTCTGTGACAGAGAATTCCACAGACTCCCCACTCTCTGGGCGAAGACATTCCTCCTCAAACACAGCCCTTTTTCAGATGAAACAATAAAACCAAGGCCTTTCAGCCCGGGTAGGATAGCCATGGAAAATCCAATGGTCTGGAGGCCAAGATAAATCCCTTAACTAATGATCACCAAAACTGGTTACTGGGCCAGTTTCATGTGGGACAAACACAGAAGTTGCTGGAAAAGCTCAGCAGGTCTGGCAGCATCTGTGAAGAAAAATCAGAGTTAATGTTTCGGGTCCAGAGACCCTTCCCCAGAAAGGAGGAAGGGTCTAAGAAAGGTTCTCAGGAAGGATCACTGGTCCCAAAACGTTAACTCTGATTTTCTTCTTCACAGATGCTGCCAGACCTGCCGAGCATTTCCAGCAACTTCTGTTTTTGTTCCTGATTTACAGCATCCGCAGTTCTTTTGGGTTTTATCCAGTATCGTGTAGGAGCTTGCTGTGCACAAATGGGCTCCCAGGTTCCATACACTGTGGGAATACTTCATTAAGCTGGTTACAAGGCAACGTGAGACATCCTGAGGCTGTTCAAGGTGCTATAAAAATGCAAGTCTTCCTTTATTTTCAGAAAGGAAAGCAAAAAAATAATGAAGGGCAAATGCAGGTTTTCCTGTTCCCTTCCATTCAATATCCCAACAAGGGGAGGTGATGGCCTAGTGGTATTATCGCTGGGCTGTTAATCCAGAGACCCAGATAGTGTTCTAGGGACCAGGTTCGAATCCCGCCACAGCACATGGCAGAATCTGAATTCAATAGAAATGCAGCATTGATAATATACTGATCACCATGAAATCATTGCCAGTTGTTAGAAAAATCCATTTGCTTCAATAATGTCCTCCGGGGAAAGAAATCTGGCACCCTCACCTGGTCTGGCCTCCTTGTAACTCCAGAGCCAGAGCAATTCTCAGCTGCCCTGTGAAATGGCCCAGCAAGACAGTCAGTTGTACCAATCACCACAAAGTCCCAGAGAACTGAAACCAGTCGGATCACCTGGCAATGACCTAGGCACCAAAACAGACCACGGCAGAAACAGACCTGTTGACCCTGCAAGGTCCTTCTCACTAATATCTGTGAGTTAGTGCCAACATTGGGAGAGCTGTCTCACAGAATAGTCAAGCAACGGCCTGACATAGTCATACTCACAGACAATGTCCCAGCCACTGTCACTGCCATCACCATCCCCGGCTGTGTCCTGTTCCAGCGGTAGGACAGACCCCAGCAGAGGTGGCAGCACAGGGGTGTACAGTGGAGATGGAGTTGCCCTGGGAGTCCTCAACATTGAATCCAGACCCCATGGAGGTTAATGGCTCGAGGTTAAACATCACCAAGGGAACCTCCTGCTGTTTACCAAGTACTGTCCTCCTTTGGCTAACGAAAAACACTTGGGTGAAGCACTGAGGATGGAAACGGCACAAAATGCCCTCTGGGTGGGGGATTTCAATGCCCACCACCACGAGTGGCTCAGCAGCAGTATTAATGATTGAGCTGGTTAGGTCCTCCAGGACATAGCTGCTAGACTGGGTCTGCGGCAGAGAACCATTGCACTCAGAGGGGGTGCATGGTTACAGCGAGCTGCTACAGGAGGTGGTGGAAGCTAACCCAATTACAACGTTTAAAAGGCATCTGAATGGGTACATGAACGGGAAGGATTTACAGGGATATGGGCCAAATGCTGGCAAATGGGGCAAGATTAATTTAGGATACCTGGTCAGCATGGACAAGTTAGACTAAAGGGTTTTCATGCTGCCTATCCCTATGACTCTATAAGTGCAGCCCCAACTACTCTCCAGAAGCTTGACACCCTCCAGGACAAAGCAGCCGCTTGATTGGCACCACATCCACTAACATCCCACTCCCTCCACCACCGATGCTCAGTCACAGCAGTGTGTACCATCTACAAGATGCGCTGCAGATATTCACCAAAGATCCTCAGGCAGCACCTTCCAAACCCACGACCACTTCCATCTAGAAGGACAAGGGCAGCAGATACATGGGAACACCACCCCCTGCAAGTTCCCCTCCGAGTCACTCACCATCCTGACTTGGAAATATATTGCCATTCCTTCGGTGTCACCTGGTCCAAATCCTGGAATTCCAGGACATTGTGGGTCTAACCTACAGCACATGGGCTGCAGCGGTTCAAGAAGGCAGCTCAACCCCACCTTCTCAAGGGGCAACTAGGGACGGGCAAAAAACGCAGAGCCCAGCCAGCGATGCCCACATCCCACAGAATAATAAAAATAATGAAAACAAAGCCCCACAGTTACTTCAGAAACTGTGGCCATCAATGGTGTAAGCTTCTGAGGAATGTTTGGAGTTCAAGGGCAGTGTACTGAGGGCAGAATCTCTCAGTCCAGTAGCAGGAGGTTACAAAGTACTGAATGTTATCAAACAGCAGGGGGAGTAAAAACAGGCAAGCTCACTTCAAGAATAATGCAGGAGATTTTCTGGACTGCACACACTCTGGTGTCTGGGGCAGCTGGAGCTCAAGGAATCATATAGGAGAGACGAGGCAATTCAGCCCATCTCGACTGCTGGCTCTTTCAAAAGACCTACACATTCCTCCCCTTCCATTCTGCTCTTTTTGCCACACTCCAGCAGATTTATTTGCACTATTTATTCAGTTGGCTTTTGGAAGTTCCAGTTGCTTTTGCTTCTTTACCTGCAGCTGTATAGAGCTTTAGGAAGGCCAAATTTGGAATGTTGTGTTCATTTTTGGTCCCCACACCATAGAAAAGATGTGGAGGCTTTGGAGAGGGTATGGAAAGGTTTACCAGGATGTTATTTGGATTGGAGGGTATCAGCTCTGAGGAGAAATTGAACCAACTTGTTTTGTTTTCACTTGAACATCAAAGTTGAGGGGCAACCTGATAGAAGTTTATTAAATTATAAGATGCATGGATAGATTAGGTAGTTACAGGCTGTTTCCCAGATAAGAAGTGTCAGTTACCAGGGGTTAGAGAGTCATAGACCTGTACAGCATGGAAACAGACCCTTTGGGCAGATATCCTAAATTAATCCAGTCCCATTTGCCAGCATTTGGCCCATATCCCTCTAAACCCTTCCTATTCATATCCCCATCCAGATGCCTTTTAAATGTTGTAATTGTACCAGCCTCCACCACTTCCTCTGGCAGCTCGTTCTGTACACGCACCACCCTCTGTGTGAAAATGTTACCACTCAGGTCTTTTTAAAATCTTTCCCCTGTCATCTTAAACCTATGCCCCTCTAGTTTTGAACTCCCCCGCTCTAGGAAAAAGACCTTGGCTGTTCGCCATATCCATGCTCCTCGTGATTTCATAAACCTCTAATTGGTCACCCCTCAGCCTCCGATGCTCCAGGGAAAATAGCCCCAGTCTATTCAGCATCTCCCTTCTGTTCAAACCCTCCAATCCCAGCAACGTCCTTGTAAATCTTTTCTGAACCCTTTCAAGTTTCACAACATCCTTCCTTTAGCAGGAACAGAAGAATTACATGCAGTATTCCCATGGTGGCCTAACCAATGTCCTGTACAGCTACACCGTGGCCTCCCAACTCCTACACTCAAGGCACTGACCAATAAAGGCAAGCATACCAAATGCCTTCTTCACTGCCCTGTCTACCTGTGACTCCACTTTCAAGGATCTATGAACCTGCACGGCAAGGTCTCTTTGTTCAGCAATTCTCCCCAGAACCCCACCATAAGTGCATTAGTCCTGGCCTGATTGGCTTTGCCAAAATGTAGCATCTCACATTTATCTAAATGCAGGAAATACAGGGATAGGTGCCGCATAGAGGCAAAAGATCTTCAGAAAGGCATCATGGGCTGGAGCAGTCTTGGCGGACCAAAGGTCCTGTTTCTATGCTGTACTACTCCTTGTTGTCCCTTTCAGGCAGGGTGCTCCTGATCACAGCAATTAGCTCATGTCCTGCTCAATACTTTATTTTTGTCAATTACTATAAATCAGTGATACACACCAATGGGAAAAAAAATCACTTTCACTTCCTAAATCACAACTCTCTTGATTTGATACCAATGAATGTCCTGTAGAATGTTCAACCCTAGAATGAGGAGATAACTTTATAAAATTTGAGTGATGAAAGAAATGTATTCAGTGTTAAATAATCAGGGGAAGCAGACAAACATGATATGCACCTGTCCATATGCTGGTCATCTCCAGTGCTGAGGACAATAATTTCCTCCATTCAACTCAATGATACTGAGCCCTGAAAATTAAGATAGATATTCTCTGGCCTAAAAACTCTCTGCTGTCAAAAAGTAAATTAACATCTTCCTCGACATTGATAACAAATGTCACGCCAACTCACTGAACAATGAAATAGCAATCCTGCCTCCCTTCCTCCTGCCTAAAGCCTAACGTTTCTTATACATACAATACAGGAGTAGGCCATTCAGCCCATTGGAGGCACCCTACCATTCAATATGATTGTGGACGATCAAATTCTTCAATGGCCTTTTACACAACCACTCCCCATAAGTCTCAGCGAGAATCAGAAACCTACCAATCTCTACTTTAAACAGGCTCAAACACTGACCTTTCACACTGGCCTTCTGAGGAGGAGTCACTGGACCCGAAACGTTAACTCTGCTTTCTCCTCCACAGATGCTGCCAGACCCGCTGAGCTTTTCCAGCAACTTTGTTTTTGTTCCTGATTTACAGCATCCGCAGTGCTTTCGTTTTTTTCACTGACCTTCCACAGTTCCCTGGGTTATAGAATTCTAAAGATTCGCAACGCTTTGAGTAGGAATATTTCTTCCCATCTCCTAAAGTGGCTTCCCCTTTACTTTTAGATTGTGGCCCTGGTTCTAGACACCGTCCAACAAAGACAGATATCTGAGCCATGTCAACTTGAATGAAAGCAAAATACAGTGGATGCTGGAAATCTGAGACAAACAGGGAGAATGCTCGAGAAACTCGCTAGGTCTGAAGAAGCGTCACATTGATCTCGAAATGTTAACTCTGATACTCTCTTCAAAGACGCTGCCAAACCTGCTGAGATTCTCCCTATGCCCTCTATGTTTGTTTCTGTTATTCTTTATTCATTCACGGGATGAGGGAATTGCTGGCCTGGCAGCATTTTTGCCCACCCCTAATTGCCCAGAGGGCAGTTCAGAGTCAACCACATTGCTGTGGGTCTGGAGTCACATGTAGGCCAGACCAGGTACGGTTGGGAGTTTCCTTCCCCAAAGGACATTAGTGAACCAGATGGGTTTTTCCAACAATCAACAACGGATTCATGGACATCATTAGATTCTTAAATTCCAGATATCTTATTGAATTCAAATTCCACCAGTGGCCATGGAAGATTTAAACCCAGGCCCTCAGATGTATCTGGGTCTCTGGATTACCAGTCCAGTGATAATACCGCTCGGCCATTGCCTCCTACATCTCCCCTGTCTACCCCTTGAAGTACTTTGTAGATTTCTATGAAATTCACTCTCATTCTTCGAAGTTCTGTTGAATACAGGCCCAATTTACTTAATCTCTCTTCACAGGACATTGCACCATCCCACAAACAAGTCATTGCACTCCATCGATGGTAATAATATCCTTCCTGAGATAAAAGGACCAAACCTGCACACAGTACTCCAGGTGTGGGTCTAACCAAGCTCCTACACATTGAAACAAGACTTTGCTGTTCCTGTACTTAAATCTTCTTGCAATAGAGGCTAACATTCCATTAGCCTTCCCAATAACACCTGCATGTTACCTTTCAGTGATTCATTAACAAAGGTCCCTTCATCAGCACTTTCCAGCCTTTACTAATTCAGAAATATTCGGCACATCCGTTTCTCCTTCCAGTGTGAATAACTCCACGTTTTTCCACATTATATTCCATCTGCCACGTTCTTGGCCACTCACCAAGTCTCTCTTAATTATCCTGAAGCTGTTTTACATCTTCCTTACAGCACACACCTTTCTGCCTAGCTTTGCATCACTTGCAAACTTGGAAATATTACATTTCCTGCGTCCAATTCATTGATCTACATTGTGAACAGCTGGGGTCCAAGTACTGATCCTTGTGGTACCCCACTAGGCACAGTCTGCCAAAGTCACTACTCTCAGTTTTTTTATTTGTCAGCCAAACCTTAAGTCAATCCCATGTGCTCTAATTTTTTTAAACATTCTCCTGTGTGGGAACTTCATCAAAAGCCTTCTGAAAATCTGAGTATACCAGGTCCATCAGCTCTCCTTTCTCAATTTTGTCAGTACCATCTTCAAAAACCTCCCACAAATTTTCCAGACACAATTTCCCATTCCCAGTCCATGCTGACAATGCCCAATAAAATCATTATCAAACAGTTGTCTATTTATCTAATTCCTTAGAATAAAATTTAGCATTTTCCCTATTACTGACGTCAGACTAACAGGCCTGTAGAACCCTACTTTCTTTGTCACCCCCTTCCGAAGCACAGGAATCATTGTAGAATGTGTGGAACTTTGGAGGATGATCACTGTTGCATCAATTATATTTCTGTAGTCACCTCCTTCAACACTCTGTGAAGCTGAAGGAACATATCAAGCCAGGCAGCATCAAAGGAGCAGGAAAGTTGAGGCTTCGGGTCTGGGCCCATCTTCAGGGAAACTTTCCTGCTTCTCTGAAGGTGCCCAGCCTGCTGTGTTCCTTCAGCTCCACACTGTGTTATATCAGACGCCAGCATCGGAATATCTAGCTACTCTAGATTTACACTCTGGAGTAGAGATCCTGGGGATTTGTCAACTTTCAACCCCATTAATTTCTTCAGTACAATCTTCTTAAGAACACTAATTTCCTTCAACATCTCATTCTCCTCAGCCACTTGGATTTGTTTTTAGATTTCATATATCTTTCTTAGTGAAAACAGACACAAAGCAATCATTTAGATTCCTTATGATTTCTTTATTGCCCATTATATATTCTCCTGACTCTGAATTAAATGGACCCACTCTCATTTTAGACAAGTACTTCCTCTCTATGTACCTTCAGAAGCTTTTACAGTTTGTTTTTATGTTTTTGTTAATTTGTATTCGTATTCTGTTCTCCATCATCAATTTCTTCATCCTCCTTTGTTGCATTCTATAAATCTCCGAGTCCTCAGATTTATTGCAGTTTCTGGCAACTTTGTATGCCTTTATTTTAATCTCATAAATTCCTCAACTTCCTTTGTTAGCCACAGTTGATTGACCTCTTTTGAGTTATTACACCTCGACATAATTTATAGTTTCTGCAAGGGACATGACATTTCTTTAAAGACTATCCTTTGCCTATGTTCGGTCATGCATTTTAATGTATGTCCTCAATCCAGTTTAACCAATCTGTGCCTCATGTTTTCATGATTTCCCTTATTCAAACATAACATCCTGGCTTCAGATTAAACTATCTCATTTTCAAATACATAATGTAAAATTCGATCACATTATGATCACACATCCTGGAAGCTTCTTCTACAACAAGATTGTTAACCCTAGCTGTATCGCCACACAAATCCATGGAACAGCACAGCGATGGCCTAGTGGTACTATCATTGGACCATTAACCCGAAGGCCCAGGTAACGTTCTGGGAACTTGGGTTTGAATCCCGCCTTGGTGGAATTTGAATTCAATAAAATATCCAGAGTTAGGAGTCCAATGATGGCCATGAATCCATTGTCTGTTGTTGGAAAAACTCACTAATATCCTTTAGGGAAGGAAGCTGCCATCTGTACCTGGTCTGGCCTACATGTGACTCCAGACCCACAGTAATGTGGGTGGATTCTTAACTGCCCTCTGGGCAACTGGGGACAGACAATAAGTGCTGGCCTAGCCAGTGACGCCCTCATCCCGTGAATTCATAAAAAGAAGTTCTTCTCCAAGCCACTCACCATCCTGACTTGGAAATAGATCACTGTTCCTTCAGCATTGCTGGGTCAAAACCCTGGAATTCCCTCCCTGAGGACATTGTGGGTCAACCTATAGCACATGGACTGCAGCAGTTCAAGAAGGTAGCTCACCCCCACCTTCTCAAGGGGACAACTAGGGAGGGGTAATAAATGCCCAGATATCCCATGAGTGAGTCAAGAAAAAAAAACTTTCTCAAACTTTTCAACCTCGTTTGAAGATCACAAGCTCTGGAACAGGCCTCGTGCAGTCTGGGTCAACACTATAAACTTCTTCCCTTCAGCTGGTTCCAATAAACTGTGGAATACAACCCCTTCCTCACCTCTGCTCAACATATCCAGTGGCTGATTACATCTCTAAGCTTCTCCTGCAGGATCCGAGCACACAGGAATCACTAGGTTTGCAGCGAATAAAAACCTCTGTAGTAAGTGGGCAGTCTGCCCAGAGCCCCACAGATCTGAGATACTGTTTCACACCTGAGGGAATGGCAGAAGTTTCTACCTTTTGAAGCAAAGTCTCGGTCGAATAAATCATCCACTCACAATCTCCTGGCCCTCGATAAGCTAATCCTGATGTCCGAGAGTCTCACAGCGGGAGCCTTTCACATACAATAAGCTGGCTGTGTTATTTGAGGTTCTTGAGTTGCTAAGGGACCTCAGTAAGTCCCTGCTCATCAGATTGAGCCATCAGAAAAACGAGAGAACAGGGATGAAAGAGACAGGGAGATTTACATCCCTACAAAACCTATCAGCAACACAGGATGACCCAGCCCAGTGAATCAGCACCAGCGTTCTTGAGGAGAAATGTGAGAGAGAGAGGGAGGTTAAAAATTCTGCAAGAGTAGATTAACGAGACAGTAACACGAGGATTTGGCTAATGACACTTCTGCTTCTCACCAGCTAATATTTCGTCCTCAGAGGCTCTGCTCTCCATCTCTAAATCGGAACACATCTGAGACGCCCAAAAATAGTTCAGGCAGCTGGGGGAATTTGATGTCTTGGTGGCCCTGGGGAGCATTCAGCACGCCAGCTTCACTCAAGGACATTACCTTGTGTAACAAAGTGAGGTAATTGCAAATCTTCCGAGAGAGGGAACTGCATTACCCACGCCTGGAACAAGATGGGGAAAGTAGAGATAATTGGAAGCAAGCAGATATTCTGGGGGCACAGAAGGAGAGGGGAAATCAGGGCAGCCAGATGCCCTGGAGTTGTTTGGACAATACTGGGGGAAGCATGTCTTCACCAATGGAATTTTCACCTTGGCTCCCTTGGTACCCAGCACTCCCCAGGTCAGCAGATCCAATAGCTACCTTTGGGATTGCTTTGGAAACAAATTGCAGATCACCACAAGCAGATGATGGAAAAAATACTCCTCTGAATGGAACTGGCGAGAAAGGAAACAAAAAATACCCAGCAAGTACTTTATCTCGATAAACAAGAATTTGCATTTCTATGGCATATCTAACTCGGTCACAAGATCTCTGAGGCACTCCACAAACAAAACACCCCCAACAAGTCATAAGGCCATGAGATGCGGGAGCAGAATTAGGCCATTGAGCCCATCGGGTTTGGCTGATGTGCTCTTGCTTGAGTTAATGAAATGATGCTGGCAATCTGAAACAGGCACAGAGAATGTTAGAGAAACACAGCAGGTCTGGCAGTGTCTGTGGACAGAGAGCAAAAGTTAACATTTCCAGTCCAGCATCACCCTTCTTCAGAATGAATCATCCTCAATTCCTTTGATTCCCCTTACTGATTAAAAATCTCTCTGAGCCTTGAATATATTTAATGCCCCACCCTCGACAGCTGTCTAAAGTATTCCAGATATTCACTCCTGTCTGAGAGAAGTAATTCCTCCTCATCTCTGACTTAAATGTGCGACCCCTTTATTCTGAGGGTATGCCCTCTGGTCCTGGACTCCCTCACAAGGGGAAACAACCTTCCCACACCTGCCTGTTAAGTCCCCTAAGATTAAAAATACGAGTATGTGTAGAAGGAGAAACTGGTCCCCAGCGCTAGCCAGGCTTCTATAGCAGTATCTTGTTGGGAGCTGGTGAGATGGAGTGGTGGAGAGATGTTGGGCGTTGGGTGGGTAAGTGTGATTCCGAAGCTCAGGGACCAGCTAGCTGATGGCATGGCTTCCAGTGGTCTGGTGAGTCGAACAGGGATGCACAAAATAAACCACTTTGCAGCTCATATTAAATCAAGGTGTTTTTTATTTAGTTTGGGTGCGGCCAAATGTCCCAAGCACCTTCATCACTGTCCCTGGTGGTATGACAAGTCCCAGCTGAGGGGCAGAGTGTACAATCGTAAGGGAGTTGTTCAGGGAGTCTTTAACATTGAATACGGGGCCCCATGAAGTTTCAGGGCATCAGGCCAAACCTATGGGCAAAGACAGCGTGGTAGTACCACGCTTGGCATGATTGGTACCTCATGGAATCTGGCAACTCTGCCACAATGTGATACACAGTGAGGGTGGCCTGATGCAGTTCAATCCTCTCTGCCCTTGCTTTGTCGAATGATCAGTGGGAGAGGCGATACCACAGAAAAGGTCTGGCTCTTCATTATCAACATGGCTCATTGCTATATAGCAATCACTGCTGCTTATCCATGAGGCAGACACAGCCACGAGGACGGTCAGGTGTGGCACCTATTACATTTTCACCAGAAATAGGCAGGTGTGGAGCCTGCACTCCTAGACTGTGTGTGACGCCACACAGTAGGGGAGCAAACGGACCTTTCACAGCCATACAACATCTCCTCCCAAGCGTCCTTCTCTCCCTGAGTCAACCGTTATGGCTCATGCAAATAACAATGCATCGTCCACCACTACCCAGCCTCCCCACAAATCTCTGCCTTCACAAATTACGCTGATCTAGACATTTTTCACTTCTCCCAGAACCCTCCGTGTTTGGACTTGCTTAGCTCTTTTGCTTGACAGTTGTTGACTTTGATTCTGATCTGCAAATCATTTCTCCATTGCAGAACCTGTGATCATTCAGACATCCTTTGCACAGGACATTGCTGCTGGTAGACCTAGCTGTTGGTCTATTGTCTTGACAATCGTTAACCACCTGAAGTCCCTTCACAGAGGAACCCTTCCCTGCTAGCTCATCTAGTTTCCCCATAACATCATCTGGGAGACCACTAATCCCATAAGTTTTGTTCACTGTAAAAGACAGCCGCACTGTAAAACCAAACATCTTCCTTACTGTATCAGAGATAATGGGAACTGCAGATGCTGGAGAATTCCAAGATAATAAAATGTGAGGCTGGATGAACACAGCAGGCCAAGCAGCATCTCAGGAGCACAAAAGCTTTTGTGCTCCTGAGATGCTGCTGGGCCTGCTGTGTTCATCCAGCCTCACATTTTATTATCTTCCTTACTGTATTGTACACACAGCACTGTGGAACGCATTGCCATAGAAGCAGGCCAAGTCATTACACATATTTAGGATAGAGATAGATAGGTTCTTTTTGAGTAAGGGGGTCAAGGGATATAGGAAAAAGGCAGCGAATGAGGTGGAAATGATCAATCATGTTCGAATTGCACAGCAGGCTTGATGGGCTGAATGGCCTAGTCATGCTCCATATGTTATGGTCTTACAGTTTTATTTTTGGACCAGGCACTGACTTGCTGATTGGAACGTGTTTTTGAATGCTTTGCGCAGTATTCTTGCTGAAAGCAAGTCACGTATTTGTCTAAGACCATAGAGAATAATAAACAGGAACAGGAATAGGCCATTCAGCCCATTGATCCTGCTGCACCATGCAGCAGGATCGTGGCTAACATTCCGCATGTCCACTTTCCTGTCCTTTCCCTGTCACCCTTGATAGAGCCTCCCGATCACGATCTAGCTCCTGAATCGAGAGACTTGAGGTCTGGCTTCTACTGAATCACAAGCAGTTCATCATTTAATTGTTGTCCAGGTCAGGTACTCTCCATCACCCCTTGCGGTTGTCTGACCTTGTAGACCAGCTTTTTCGACACCCTCAGCTACTTAACCAGCATTAACTTTCTCACTGACTTTCGTTGTTCTGGTTCCCAGGGATTATCACTAAAAGAATGGGCTCCAGTAGGTTATACTGCTCATTCTTGTACTCAGCATTGTTCAAACTCTGCTGGGGTTTATCTTCCTCTCAGTCTTCATTTGGAGATGGGTGTTTTTCAGATGTATTATTACAGCCTGCATAATAAGGTATGAGATTTTGAATTTTTTTTGAGAACTCTGACCATCACATCATTGACTGGTCCCCTTCTACAGGCCTGGAAATGACTAATGGACCACCCCCCACCCCCATGGATCCTTTCCAAGACACCTTCCTGAGGAGAAAACTGGAAATAACTTGTCTTCTATCACACATTAATAAAACCAAATGATCATAAGATGTAGCTGCATAAACAGGCCATTCAGCCCATCAAGTCTGCTTCACCATTCAATGAGATCATGTCTGATCTGATAATCCTCCACTCTACTTTCCTGCCTTTTCCACATAACCGAGGTGATTAAGAATCTGTTGACCTTAAATTTTGATTATATTTAATGAAGCAGCCTCAACAGTCCACTGGGGTAAATATTCAATAAAGCTCCATGGATTCACTCCTCTCTGAGAGAAAAAGATCCCTCCTCATCTCTGTTATACATGTGTGAGCATCCCTCCCTCCTTATTCCCAGATTATTCCCTCTGGTCCTTGGCTCTCCCACTGGAGAAACAACCTTTCCACATCCACCCTGTGAAGTTCAGTAAGAATATTATATATTTCAATAAGGTCCCCTCTCATTCTTCTAAACTCCAATGAGCCCAATCTATTCGAACATAAATTGCTGGAAAAACTCAGCAGGACTGATAGCATCTGTGGAGATAGAAATGAAGTTGACATTTTGAGTCCAGTGATTCTTCTTCACAACTGACAACAGCTAGGAAAATGTTGGTATGCTGAAGGGGTAGGGAAGGGGGGCAGGAGTAAACAACAGATGGAGATGGGGGTCCCATTTCTATTGCTCATTGTTCTTTTCTTGCTCAGTTTAATCAAACTTTCTTTATAAGAATAAAAGTAAAATGCTGCAGTTTCTTCGAAAATGAAGACCAACTTCCGCACTTACTGTTTGATTTTGACACAATTCTATACCTTGAGAATTGTTCACTCCAAGATGCCCAATCTTGTTCTCTGTAATGGTTCATCTTTTATTTGTTTGGACGTGAGCAACACTGGTAACTTTAGTATTTGTTGACGATCCCACATATCCATTGAACTCAATCGACTTGCTCAGGCCAATTCAGAGGGCAGGTAAGAGTCTGTGGGCTTGTTGTGGGTTTGGAGTCACATGTAGGCCAGACCAGGCAAGGATGGCAGATTGCCCTATCTAAAGGATACTGGTAAATCACATGGGTTTTCATGGCAATCAACAATGGCTACTTGGCCACCAATAGATTATCTTTTAGCTCCAGATTCTTCTTATATTTAAATCAACGTTCACGCTATTCTAGGTGGGATTCAAACCTATGTCGCCAGAACAAGTATAATAGGTCGGCACAACATTGTGGACTGAAGGATCTGTACTGCGTTGTGCTGTTCCATGTTCTACAGTAGCCTGGGGATCTGGATAACTACTCGAGTGACATTACCAGGACAGCTTGTAATCTGCTATTCCTCAAATTCACACCTTTATATTCTTCAATAAATCAAAGCTCAACATTCAGTCACATACTGGGTCTGATGCTCAGAAGCTTGATGAAAGAGGTTGGTTCAAATGGGGGCCGGAGAGAAGGAAAGTGAAGGAGGGAGGAGTTAGGAGAGAATTCCAGAGTTTGTGGCCATGTCTTCAGTTGCGCGGGCCCCCAGTACTCGAGTGACTAAACTCAAGATACACAAAAGGCCAGAAACAGAGAACACCAGAGAGCTTTGAAGCTGGAGGAGATTGCAGAGATAGGGAGGTGATTGGAGGCACATGGAGGCATTGAAAAATTTAACACAGCTGCACATCAATGCAGAGTTCAAATGGATTGCTTAACAAGAAAGTACTGCACAGAGTCTCACAAGTTCTATAGCAATTGAATTTAAAACAGGCGTGGCTATGGTCTAGTGGTATTATTGCTGGACTATTAATCCAGAGACCCAGATAACATTCTGGGGTCCTGGGTTCAAATCCCACCACAGCAGATGGTGGAATTTGAATTCAATAAATATCTGGAATTAAGAATCTAATGATGACTATGAAGCCATTGTCAATCGTTGGAAGAAACTCATCTGGTTCACTAATGTGCTTTAAGGAAAGAAACTGCCATTCTGACCTACATGTGACTCCAGACCCACAGCAATGTGGTTGACTCTTAATTGCCCTTTGGGCAATTAGGATTGGGCAATAAATGCTGCCTGGCTGTGACACCATCATCTCATGAATAAATTGAAGAATAAAAGATATACATTTAATTAACAGCAGATTACAAGCAATATCAAAATGATATAGATTTAAAGTAGCTTTACAGTACCATGAATGAATAAATGCATTAAAAAGTTATGTGAGGAGAAATAATCCTTTGCAGGTTCAGATTCCAAGATTAGATAATACTGTGCCAACTATCCACCCTATGAAAGCCTCTTATAATTTTATAAACTTCTTTCAGTTAGCCCCTCAGTCTCCGATGCTGCAGAGAAAACAGTCCAGATGCGTCCAGCCTCATCTTGTCGTTAATATACTTCAAACCTAGTCACATTCTGATAAACCTCTTCTGCATCTTCTCTAAAGCCTTCACATTCCTCCCATAGTCCACATTGGCAGATTGGCAGCTGCACAAGGCATTAGTCAGACCACAGCTGGAATACTGTGAGCAGTTTGGGTTCCCATCTAAGGAGGCAGTCCGGAGACGGTTCACTCGGCTGATCCCAGTGGTGGAGGGACTGTCTTGTGAGGAGGGGTTGAATAGTTTGGGCCGGTGCTAATTGGAGTTTAGAAGAATGAGCAGTGACCTTATTGAATCAGACAAGATTCCTAGGGGACTTGACAGGGTAGATGCGGCAGGAAGGTCGTCCCCCTTTGTGGGAGGTAAGGGGCCACTTACTTAAGACTGAGATGAGGAGGAAGTGAGCCTGTGGAATTCTATACTGCAGAGGTCTGTCGAAGCTGGGTCATTAAGTGTATTTAAGGCTGAGACAGACAGGCTTTTAATCAGGGAGGGGAATCATGGGTTATGGGGAAAAAGGCAAGAAAGAGGAGTTGAGGATTATCAGATCAGCCATGATCTTAATGAATGCTAGAGGAGAATTGATGGGCTGAATGGCCTGCTTCTGCTCCTATGTCTAATGGCCAACTGATTATTTGCAATGCACAGTGCGTCCATACTCCTACACACTCCAGCGACAGTAGATGGTGGGGGGGGGGGGTTGCTGGTGTCTAATTGCAGAGGCTGTGTGCAATGGGATAGCACATTAGTTTATGAAACTCACATGCAAATGTGAGTCACCTCCCCTTCAGCAGCTTTGAGCCAGGGCGCCAACCCGATGACAACAGGGAGCGAGTCCGTCATTATCAGCAGGGCAGCTTAGGAAAGGCTCCCCATGTGGCCAGCTGGTTGGGATGTCACAGATGACAATCGCTTTCAGAAATCCCAGCTCCCAATACATTACAGTTCTGATCCTACTGGCTTAAAACCCTAAAGGAGGAAGAGACTGCACAGCCCATCAAATCCTACCAAAAGGTTGCATCATGCTTCAGAGAGTTGCAACAGCTTTCCTGCAGAGACCACCTGCCAGGTAAACTAAATCAAATCTGTTCTTTAGTGGAATTCTCTGGGTCCCTTGGCAACTCAGAGACTGCTACTTCAGATCATTCACCAGAGAGGAGAAGGCATCTGTAGCTGAATAAATTGTCAGAAAACGAGAGGATGTGATCTTCCTCACATCTCAGGAGCTCTTCCCTTTTGGTCAGCTGTATGTCAACTACAAATGAAAACACATCAGCGCGCTCACAGTCTCTGGACTTAGCCACACAAGAGATTCAAAAACAAAACAACTTAAACAGCGCTTCAGTTTTTCACCCTTTCCTGCCTAAGCCTGAAGCTCTTAGATTCTGTCTGTCTGCGCAGTAAATCTTTCAGTTTTACTGTCAGTCTTGTATGTGCTTAAACTACAGCAGGAATATAACCATTAGAAAACACAGGTTCCTAATGCTCTGTTACTTGTCCAAAAACAATACACCTGGCTACCATCAGGTGTTGGCTTTGGGAATGGGACTGATTTTGGATGACATAGTACAGAAAGTGACCATTTGGCCCATCATACTTACACCAGCTTTGAGAGAGAGCAATCCAATTGGTCCCACTGGCCCTGCACTTTCCCCATAGCCTTACAGATATTTCTTTCGTAAGTTTTGATAGATTTCTGTTTTGCACAACTTAAGGACTAAGAGCAGGACGAAGCCACTCAGCCCCTTGAGCCTGTGCCACCCTTTATCTCAGCATCAACTCCACTTTCCTGCCTGCTCTCCTTTGACTAAGAACAAACTTTGTTCAAGTTCCAGCTGAATCTACTTTCACATTGCTCAGTACCTTCCAAACCAGAACAACACTGTGTTAAAACAAACCGTCACTCTGTGCTGGATTGTAAAGAATATTAATCCTGTGGGCGGTTCAGTGGCTCAGTGGTTAACACAGCTGCCTCACAGCATCAGGGACCCGGGTTCGATTCCACCCTCAGGTGACTGTCTGTGTGGAGTTTGCACATTCTCCCTGCGTCTGCGTGGGTTTCCTCTGGGTGCTCTGGTTTCTTCTCACAGTCCAATGATGTGCAGGTTAGGGTGGATTGGCTGTAAGAAATTGCCCCATTGTGCCCAGAGATGTTTGGGTTAAACATGACAAATGCAAGGATAGGGGAATGGGGCTGGATGGGATGCACTTCAGAGGGGTAGTACGGACTTGTTGGGGCTGAACAGCCTGTTTCCACACTGTAGGGACTCTACGTCTGTGGCCCTCAGGTTATCAACAGTCCTGCCTGCGGGAACTGTTTCTCTTTACTTACTCAATCGAAATCGTGAAGACCTCAGTGCAATCTCTCCCCTTGACTTCCCTACTCGAAGGCTCCTTATCTGGGATGAGAGGGCACTCCACGTTTGTTCTTTAATAACCCTTCCGAGGGGCAGTGATCGACAGCGGGTACCCAGGGAGTAATGTCTGTGCTGTGGACATGGATCCCATAGGAGGACAGGAGGGTTCTGGTCTGCATATCCCCTTGTCAGTCTGAGGCAGGACATTGAATTCCTGCACCTAGCTGTCCCATACTCAGGTAGGGAGTGGTGTTGGAGGTGCTGAGGAGTTTCGATATCCTTGCCACTTCATATGAGTCAACAAGCTCACACATTACCCAGCCTCAAACTGAGTGCATGCATCTGTGTGATAGAATAGAATCAAGCAAGCTATTTAGCCCATCGAGTCCATAGTGACCTTTTGAAGAGTATCCCACCCAGACTCACCACCACAGTGAGCACAGCACCTTCCACTCCTTCAGGGTTCGAAAGGAACATTACAGCCCTCACCCCCAAGCCCTGGCAAGACCTTCTGACGTGTGGTCACTTTGAAACAGAAGAACTGCTCCAGCCAGTTTGTGTCAACAAGTTCCTGCAAACAACAATGTGAAAAGCCCAGAACATCTCACCCCTTTCCTACAGAGAGAAAGGCTGGCACTGGGGGCAGTCTACAGAAGGTTCACTACGCTGATCCCAGGCAACTTGTGAGGAGGGGTTGAGTAGGTTGGGCCTGTACTCATTGGAGTTTAGAAAAATGAGATGGGACCTTATTGACACTTACAAGATTCTTAGGAGACTTGAGAGGGGAGATACAGAAAGTTTGTTTCCCTGTAGGAGAGTCTAGGACCAGACGGAATAATCTTAGGGCAAGGAGTCACCCATTTAAGACTGAAATGAGAGGGAATTTCTTCTCTTAAAGGGCAATGAATCTGTGGAGTTTTTTACCGCAGAGGGTTGTCGAGGCTGGGTCATTATTTTTAAGGCTGAGAGAGACAGATTTTTAATCAGTAAGGGGAAACAAGGATAGTGGGGAAAAGACAGGAAAGTGGAGTTGGGGATTATCAGATCAGCCACGATCTCATTGAACGGCAGAGCAGACTCGATGGGCTGAATGGCCTATATCTCCTCCTATATCTTACGGTCTTTATCTGGTTGTTGTTGCATCACGCTTTGTGGAATGTTGCTGTGCACTGATTGCCTGCCAAGGTCCCTTCATTACAAAAGCGCCTGTGTGGAGTTTGCACATTCTCCCCAGGTCTGTGTGGGCTTCCTCTGGCTCCAGTCCCACAGTCCAAAGGTGTGTGAGTAGATTGGCCATGGGAAATGCAGGTTTACAGGGATAGGGCTCGGAGGGGTGGTGAGTCTGGGTGGGATACTCTTCAAAAGGTCACTATGGACTCGATGGGCTAAATAGCTTGCTTGATTCTATTCTATCACACAGATGCATGCACTCAGTTTGAGGCTGGGTAATGTGTGAGCTTGTTGACTCATATGAAGTGGCAAGGATATCGAAACTCCTCAGCACCTCCAACACCACTCCCTACCTGAGTATGGGACAGCTAGGTGCAGGAATTCAATGTCCTGCCTCAGACTGACAAGGGGATATGCAGACCAGAACCCTCCTGTCCTCCTATGGGATCCATGTCCACAGCACAGACATTACTCCCTGGGTACCCGCTGTCGATCACTGCCCCTCGGAAGGGTTATTAAAGAACAAACGTGGAGTGCCCTCTCATCCCAGATAAGGAGCTCTCTTACAAAAAGGATTCCCATTGGCCCCTCTGTACACCAAACTTAGCTAGCTACTGTGACCATATAAGGAGATAGAGAAATTTCACTTCAGAGCCAACATTAAACATATTCTGAAGCAGTTTTATCCCCTTTAACCCAAATCATTAGACTTGTATATTTATCAGATTTCACACTGCTTGCAGCCACATTACCCAATAAGGAAGGCAGCTCTTTTTCCCTGTCTCAGGATCACATCAGTAGGTTCCTACTGAGGGACTGCTGTAAACCTGCTGACAGCTCATCTGCTTGCTGCCTGATTCTCAGGTCAGCTCATATTCACCCATTAGTCTAAACTAGCTCAAGTTGATCAAACTCTCCCTCATCAAAACTCCCCACTGACTCACTACCCCTCGCTCACTCACTCACACTCACTCATACTTACTCACACCCACTCACACACACCAACTCTCAGTCACATTTACTCACTCACTGTCATTCACACTCTCCCCTTCACTGACTCACACTCACTCCACTTCTCTCACTTACTCCGCCACACACACCATCTCTGCATTTACCCCCGCACTCACTCACTGCCCTCACGCTCACTCCTTCTGCTCACTCACTCACTCACTCCCCACACTCACTCCCCCTCACTCACTCACTCCCCTGCACTCACTCACTCTGAATGCATTTCTTTCCTGTCAAGCCCCTTAAGAATCCAATAGGTTTCAATAAGATCACCTCTCATTCTTCTCAACTCCAGGGAGTTCTGTCCCAACCTGTTTAGGCTTTGTTCATTAGACAATCCCTCCATCCTAGGGATCATCCTGACGAACCTTTTCTGACCTGCCTCTGATGAAACAATACCATTCCTTAAACAATATGACCAAAACTGCTCACAGTACCCCAGATGTGGTCTCCCCAACACCTTGTACAGTTGCAGCAAGATTTCCCTACTCTTATACTCCAACCTCCTTGAAACAAGGGCCCACACTCCATTAGCCCTCCCCGATGACCTGCTGCCCCTGCATGCCAGCTTTCTGAGTTTATTGCACAAGCTCCCCCCTCTAAGTGTCAGAGCTTTCTTCAATTACTACCTTCCAAATGTTGCCTGCTTGGCTGTGAGGTATTTTGCAGGGGCGTGGGTGACCAGAATCAGGGGTCACAGTCTGAGGATTTGGGGGAGACCATATAGGACGGAGATGAGGAGACATTTCTTCACCCAGAGAGTAGGGGGCCTGTGGAATTCATTATCACAGGAAGTAGTTGATCCAAAACATTGAAAGTATTCAACAGGCAGCTAGATATAGCACGTGGGGCCAATGGGATCAAAGGTTCTGGGGAGAAAGTGAGATTAGGCTATTGAGTTGGATGATCAGCCATGATCGTGAAGAATGGTGGAGCAGGCTTGAAGGGCTGAATGGCCTCCTCCTGCTCCTATCTTCTTTATTTCCATGTTTCAATGGCCTGTGTTTGGAAAAGGTGCAGTTGGAATGGATTTGAAGGGAAACAGGGCATGCGTCTTGAGGAGTCACACTTTTGGAGCAACAGAGATTAAATGGCGAAGGAGTGGGGCTAGTGGACGACTCATAGCTCCACACTGGGATGGCACGAAACTGAGGGGCTGAGTGACCTCTCTCTGCATGTCTGTCTGATTTGAAACGTAATTCCTTTAAATAAAGTGTGCAAGTTAAGAGAACAGAATAAAGCACAGATCTTTCAAACCCACGGCCCACTTCCATCTAGGAGGCTAAAGGCAGCAGATACATGGGAACACCACCCCCTGCAAGTTCCCCTCTGAGCCACTCACCATCCTGACTTGGAAATATATCGCCGTTCCTTCAGTGTCACTGGGTCAAAATCCTGGAATTCCCTCCCTGGGGGCATCGTGGGACAACCCACTGCAGGTGGACTGCAGTGTTTCAAGAAGGCAGCTCACCCCCATCTTCTCAAGGGGGCAACTAGGGACGGGCAATGAATGCTGGCCCAGCCAGCGACGCCCACGTCTCACAAAAGTATTTTAAGAAATCTTTCAAAGACCATAAATGTGGAGACTGTAGAAGTATTTGCTGGCAGAGGTTCTTTTCAGTTTCAGTTCCACATCAGTGCAGTTAAATTCTAAGTCCATTCAATACAAGTTTCTTTTTGCAAATTCTAGACAACATTCATTGCTGTAAGATGAATGGGTTCAGTGAGCTTACACATGTCTGCTTAATAACAGGAATTTAGCTGTATTCATGGCTATTATTCCCAATGTGATTTTAAAATGCAGCATGTATCAAATAAAGGGGCAACATTCAAAGTCTTTGAGGGCATGACAATCTGTCTACTGATAGTTTGAAAGTCAGATGTTTTATGTGGTTACTGCAATGTAAGTTCCATTACCCACAATCCCTGCTCATCTCAGCCCTCTCCTTAACTCCTCTTAAAGTGCCACAGCATTGAACAGGCTTGTGTTGACTCTCCTGCTTCAGTATAACAACCCGCACTGAGATAGCGCCTTCAATGTTGTATCATGTCCCAAGCTAAGGTTGCAAGAGATATGGGTTCTGAAGGGTTAATTGTCATGTGAGCATAGCTCTACCCATTCTCCCAGTGTTGCAGACAGCCTGTGGGTGGAGGCAGGGAGTCCTGTTCTGGTTGTTGAAGGGAGCACACGTAACTCCCTAATATCCCAGGAATCAGTACCCAGTGCAGAGACAGTAGGAACTGCCAATGCTGGAGAATCTCAGATAACAAGGCGTAAAGCTGGATGAACACAGCAGGCCGAGCAGCATCAGAGGAGCAGCAGATGTTCACCTGCACATCTGCCAATGTGGTATACTGTATCCGCTGTTCCTGTTGCGGCCTCGTCTACATCGGGAAAACCAAGCGGAGACTTGGGGACCGCTTTGCAGAACACCTACGCTCGGTTCGCAGTAAACAACTGCACCTCCCAGTCGCGAACCATTTCAACTCCAGCTCCCATTCCTCAGGCGACATGTCCATCCACAATGATGCCACCCGAAGATTGCAGGAACAGCAACTCATATTCCGCTTGGGAACCCTGCAGCCCAATGGTATCAATGTGGACTTCACCAGCTTCAAAATCTCCCCTCCCCCACTGCATCCCAAAACCAGCCCAGCTCGTCCCTGCCTCCCTAACCTGTTCTTCCTCTCACCTATCTCCTCCTCCAACCTCAAGCCGCATCCCCATTTCCTACCTACCACCTCATCCTGCCCCCTTGACCTGTTGTTCCTCCCTGGACTGATCTATCCCCTCCCTACCTCCCCACCTACACTCACCTTTACTTGCTCCACCCCCACCTCTTTGACCTGTCTGTCTCCTCTCTACCTATCTTTTCCTCTATCCACCTCTATCCACCTCCCCCCTCCCTATTTCTTTCAGAACCTCCATCCCCTCCCCCATTTCTGAAGAAGAGTGTGGGAAAGTTTCAGACCAGAAGGAATTCTCTCAGAGTTAAGGAACACCAATTAAAGACTGAGATGAGGAGGAATTCCTTCACTCAGGGGGGTTGAGAGTTTGTACAGCTCCTTGTCACAGAGCGCTGTGGTGGCAGAGTCCTCGTGTCTATTTAAGGCTGAGATCGATAGATTCTTGGTCAGTCAGAGAATCAGGGAATGGGCAAGAAAGTGGACTTGTGGAATATTGGATCAGCCGTGGTTCTATTGAATGGTGAAGCAGGCTCTCCATTCCTGTAACCCTGCATTTCCCATGGCCGAATGGCCTGCTCCTATTTCTATTTCTCCTGGTCTTATGGTCACTGTTGCAATGTAGGAACCTTGGAAGACAATCTATACACAGCAAGTTCCCATGGACAGCAATGTGATACAGGATGAGAATTTGCATTTCAATGGTGTTTTTGAGGGGGACAAGCGGGAGAGTTCCTCTGCTCATTTTTCATGGATACAGTCATCCATCTTCAGCTGCTTTATCATTGACCTTCCCTCCATCATAAGGTCAGAAATAGGGATGTTCGCCAATGATTACACAATGTTCAGAACCTTTCATGACTCCTCAGATACTGAAGCAGTCCGTATTCATGTGCAACAAGATCTGGACAATATCCAGGCTTGGGCTGACAAGTGGCAAGTAACACTCACACCACACAAATGCCAGGTTATTACCATCACCGATAAGAGACAATCTAACCACAACCCTTTGACATTCAATTGTCTTATGTTGCTCAAAAACCCACTATCAACATCCTAGGGGGTATCACTGACCAGAAACTCAACCCAATAAACACTGGCTACAAGAGCAGGTCACAGCCTGTGAATCCTGCAGCGAGCAACTCGCCTCCTGACTCCCCAAAGCCTGTCCCACCATCTACAAGGCACACGTCAGGAGTGTGATGGAATACTCCCCACTTGCCTGGATGGGTGCAGCCCCAACAACACTCAAGAAGCTCAACACCCTCCAGGACAAAGCAGCCACTTGATTGGCACCACATCCACAAGCATCCCACTCCCCCCACCACCGACACTCAGTAACAGCAGTGTGTACTATCTACAAGATGCACTGCAGAAATTCACCAAAGATCCTCAGGCAGCACCTTCCAAACCCATGACCACTTCCATCCAGAAGGACAAGGGCAGCAGATACATGGGAACACCACCCCCTGCAAGTTCCCCTCCGAGTCACTCACCATCCTGACTTGGAAATATATCGCCATTCCTTCACTGTCACTGGGTCAGAATCCTGGAATTCCCTCCCTCAGGGTATCGTGGGTCAACCTACAGTATGTGGACTGCAGTGTTTCAAGAAGGCAGCTCACCCCCACCTTAGAATAGAATCCTTACAGTGCAGAAAGAGGCCATTCAGGATATCCAGTCTGCACTGACCGTCCGAACAGCATCCCACACAGCTCTGATCTCCATTCCTGCAACCCTGCATTTCCCATGGCTAATCCACCGACACATCCCTGCTCACTACGGGCAATTTAGCATGGCCAATCCACCCTAACCTGTACACCTTTGGATTGTGAGAGAAAACTGGAGGAAACCCATGCAGACACACGGAGAATGTGCAAACTCCATACTGACAGACGCCTGAGGATGGAATTGAACCCGGGTCCCTGGTGCTGTGAGGCAGCAGCGCTAACCATGGATCTGCGCTCATGGGTCATCTTGATGGGGCATAAATGATGGTCTAACCAGTGATGGAAGGTATTTTGAGTATTAATGGGAGATGAAGTAACATCAAAGGACTATCAGAGTGGACTAACCTTGGTCAAGATAGTGTGGTAAATTATTAATATCCCATTTATACTGAAAAGTAACAAAAGAACTCATGTTGCCTGGAGATAGTAGGAACAGCAAATGCTGGAGAATCTGAGATAACACGGTGTGAAGCTGGATGAACACAACGGGCCAAGCAGCATCAGAGGAGCAGGAAAGCTTGATGTTTCGGGTCGGGCCTGGTGCTACTCTTTGTTAATGATCAACGTTTGTGGTAACAGCGGAAAAAAAAACATTGCTTCTGAAAACAGTCCGTGGTTTGCTATTCTTCTCACTGCAGATGAACGACTGGGCAAAGAGTGGAGGGAGAAGGGTTTGTTCTGTTTTCCAGAGAATTACTCTCACCAGTTTGCTTTTACAGTATCTAGGTTCCCTCAGCGCATGTACCTATTATCTTAGAGCAGCGATCCAATTAATTGAGGTCCGGTTGAAATGAAAGGAAAGTAACCTCTTTCTGCCCAGGACTTCTTCGAGCTCTGTTGCAACGAGAGACGAAGTGTAGATAAGCCACTGAGGTGACAGCTCTGATCGACTGGTTTGTCTTCACTCTCTCAGGACTGTCCGAAACATTACAATCTTACCACACACCAGCCGTCACCATCCCTGCCACACAACATCCACATCCTGGGTCCCACCAGCTCCACAAAGAATTAGAAATGTCAGGACGATGTAGGCCTGCACTTTTCAAGGTTAATTTGCCCCCCTATTAATGTGAAGAGTCAAATTTTCATTATGTGGTTTTCACAAGAACTTACCACTGATCACTTCTTATTTTGAAATGTGAGTATAGAGATCAGGAGCAGCGTGGCATTATTAAATGTTTACTGTTCCCAATAATCATTTGGTTCTGAGATACATGACAGTGTGATTTTTGGCTAAGGTGAGGTGGTGGGGGAGCGCAGATTTAAAACAGAGATGAAGAGGAATGACTTCTCTCCAAGGATAGTGAATCAGTGGAATAGACTCCCCCAGAGTGCAGCGGATGCTGGGGCATTGAGTAAATTTAAGGAGGAGATAGACAGCTTTTCAATGAGCAATGGGCTGGAGGGTTATGGAGAGTGGGCAGGAAAGTGGACTTGAGACCGAGATGAGAAGATCCATGATTGTATTAAATGGTGCAGCAGACTCGAGGGGCTGAATGGCCTAATACTGCTGCTAGTTCTAATGTTCTTATGATTTGAAGCTGGCGATAGGTCCATGCTGAAGTAAGCTCACTTTCCCACTAGATTTCTTTCTTTATTCTTTTATGGGAGGCAATGGCTGAGCCACAGATGTTGCCCATCCCTAATTGCCCCTCGGCCACTTCAGAAGGCACATTGCTTTGGATCCAGAGTCACATGTAATCCAGACCAGAGAAGAATGGCAGATTTCCTTTCCCAAAGGGGCACTGGTGAACCAGGTGGGGTTTTACAACAATCAGCAATAGTTTCCCGGTGTCTATTGCTCAGACTAACCTCGATTCCTGATCCGGTCATTGAATTTAATTTGCACTTCACCAGCTGAAATGGTGGGACTTGAACTCACGTTTTCAGAAATTCCCTCCCTAAGGGCATTGCGGGTTAGCCTACAGCACAGGGACTGCAGCGGTTCAAGAGGACAGCTCTCCACCTGTTGTAAAAACTTTTCTCTGATCTCCTATACTTCTGTATTGTAGTACAAGTGACAATAAAGGATATCCTATTCTATCCTGGGCCAATCAGGAAAGCCCTGGTCAACCAATATAAACAAGGGATTTAGAATCTCCTCAGTTAAGGGTAGTGCCCTCTATTTGTACATAGGATGAGGGCATCACTGGCTAGGCGGCAATTTATTGCCCATCCCTAATTGTCCAGAGGGCAGTTAAGAATCAACCAGATTGCTGTGGGTCTGGAGTCACATGGAGGTCAGACGAAGTAAGGATGGCAGTTTCCTTCCCTGAAGGACATTAGTGAAAAAGATGAGACTCACCGCCTCTCCGCCTCCAACCCTGGCAATTGACAATGGATTTATGCTCACTGTTAGATTCTTAATTCCAGATATTTTACTGAATTCAAATTATAACCATCTGCTGTGGTGGGATTTGAACCCAGGTCCCCAGAACATTGAGCCTCTGGATTAACAGTCCAGTGATTACACCACCAGGCCAGTGATTACACCACCAGGCCAGTGATAACACCACCAGGCCAGTGATAACACCGCCAGGCCAGTGATTACACCACCAGGCCAGTGATTACACCACCAGGCCAGTGATAACACCACCAGGCCAGTGATTACACCACCAGGCCAGTGATAACACCGCCAGTCCAGTGATAACACCGCCAGGCCAGTGATAACACCACCAGGCCAGTGATTACACCACCAGGCCAGTGATAACACCGCCAGTCCAGTGATAACACCGCCAGTCCAGTGATAACACCGCCAGTCCAGTGATAACACCGCCAGTCCAGTGATTACACCGCCAGGCCAGTGATTACACCGCCAGGCCAGTGATAACACCGCCAGGCCAGTGATAACACCGCCAGACCAGTGATAACACCGCCAGTCCAGTGATTACACCACCAGGCCAGTGATAACACCGCCAGACCAGTGATAACACCG
This sequence comes from Stegostoma tigrinum, assembly GCF_030684315.1. Classification (NCBI taxonomy): domain Eukaryota; kingdom Metazoa; phylum Chordata; class Chondrichthyes; order Orectolobiformes; family Stegostomatidae; genus Stegostoma; species Stegostoma tigrinum. Next base: position 125,846,068 of record NC_081358.1, on the reverse strand, counting down.
CCAGTCCAGTGATTACACCACCAGGCCAGTGATAACACCGCCAGTCCAGTGATAACACCGCCAGTCCAGTGATTACACCACCAGGCCAGTGATAACACCGCCAGTCCAGTGATTACACCACCAGGCCAGTGATTACACCACCAGGCCAGTGATAACACCGCCAGTCCAGTGATTACACCACCAGGCCAGTGATAACACCACCAGGCCAGTGATAACACCGCCAGTCCAGTGATAACACCACCAGGCCAGTGATAACACCGCCAGGCCACTGCCTCCCCCCAGGAGCTGGTTGGCTACAGCCAGTGTACTGTGCACAAGTAAGTAAAGGGTGACTTGCTGATGGGATCCCGGCCTCTGTGCAGTTATTTCAGTCATACTCGACCTTCACTGTATTTTTATTTTCCCACTATTTTTTCCCTAAGAATTTCTGCTTAAGAGTCTGTACATGGGTATGTTCGTGCCTAAGATGGCTCCATAAGTGGCAGCTGGTAAAATGTTTCCCGCATTTGGTTGAGTACATGTGACAATAAAGCAAATTCAATTTAATTCCGTTCAAGAATCAACCAGAACTGAGTACGAGCCAGCGGCTGAGTTTCTAACAGGTTCAGACAAGGTGAACAGTGTAATATGTTTAAATGGCAGTTAATGGTAAGGAATTTATTGTGCTAACTCCTTGGTCTAAAGAGGAAAGCACAGATAACACGAATAAAGGAATAATATGTAAAAGCTGAGCGTGACAACGGGGCGTTTTGGATTAACTGGTTTATGTCAGTGTTTATATGCCCCATGCACCTACCTCTCTTCAACTCAACTAAAGACATTAGATCTCAAGGGGAGATGCTGATTAGATTAGACTCCCTACAGTGTGGGAACAGGCCCTTCGGCCCAACAAGTCCACGCCGCCCCTTGGAACATCCCACCCAGACCCATTCCCCTATAACCCACACACCCCTGAACACTACAGGCAATTTAGCATGGCCGATCCACCTAGCCTGCATGTCTTTGGACTGTGGGAGGAAACCGGAGCACCAGGAGGAAACTCATGCAGACACGGGGAGAATGTGCACACTCCACACAGTCACCTGAGGCTTGAATCGAACCCAAGTCCCTGGAGCTGTGAGGCTGCAGTGCGAACCACTGAGCCACCGTGCCGAGAGGATGTTTACCTCGTTGTGAGGCAGTTGAGGACACATGGGTTTCTGAGGAATAGTCCTCATATTCAAGATGAATATAAGGAGAAATTTCTACTCTTGGAGTGGGGGTGGGAGTTTCATTGCTATTCTGCTGCTTTCTCTCCCCCAGCAAATAGATGGTCATACTCAACATTGAGATCATGGATCCCCTAAAGTGTGGAAACAGGCCCTTTGGCCCAACAAGTCCACCTAGGCCCATTCACCTATAACTCACCTAATCTACACATCCTTGAACATCATGGGCAATTTAGTATGGCCAATCCACCTAACCTGCACATCTTTGGACTGGGGGAGGAAACCGGAGCACCCGGAGGAAACCCACACAGACATGGGGAGAATATGCAAACTTCACCCAGACAGTCACCCAAGGGTGGAAATGAACCCAGGTCCCTGGTGATGTGAGGTACCAGTGAGCCACCAAGCCACCCCAAGTAGGGGAGTTGCTTGGCTGATGAGGGAGCCAAGGTTTATTGGGGGAGCCAATGGCCGATTGGTGTTATCGTAGGACTACTAATCCAGAGACCCGTGTAATGTCCTGGGGACCTGGGTTTGCAATCCTGCCACAGCAGGTAGTGGAATTTAGAATTCAATAAAAATCTGGAATTAAGAGTCTAACAATAACTATGAATCCATTGTTGACTGTTGAAAAACCCATCTGGTTAACTAATGTCCTTCAGGGAAGGAAACTGACATCCTTACCTGGTCTGGCCTACATGTGACACCAGACCCACAGCAATGTGGTTGACGCTTTAACTGCCCTCTGGGCAATTAGGGATGGGCAATAAGTGCTGCCTCACCAATCTGAATAAAAATGAGTTAAAAAAGACAGCAAAGTGGGGTTGAGGACAGATCTGATCAGCAATATTGCAAGGAGAGGCAGGCCTGAGGGGCTGAATGGCCTCCTTCTATCCCTCCTCCTTATGATCTTATTGAACAGTCCCAGAAATGTCATCACTGCATTCTTGAGGCGTGACTGCGTAGCAACATATCCTCCCAGCCAGTGAAGCTGGTTAATACTAATGAATCCCGTAAACAGGTTATCTCAGACCAGAAACAATTTGTACATTTCGCGTTTTAAAATGTACACTTGAAAAGGAGGTTCAGCTACCTCTGACAGATGCTGTTAATTTGATTTTGTCGCCAATAAGTAGCCTGGAATAAGACCAGAGCGAATGTCCCGTCACATTTATCTCACAGCTTTGGATAACTGGCCTAGCTCCACTCCAACATTCTTCAAAGTACACCTCATCCCTTCCTATCAATTTCAATCTGATAGGCACTTGGAGCAGGGACTGTCAGTCTCCATGGGAACACTTGGCAATCAATGGACACGATAATCCACCCAGTGAATCTGGAGAGAGCAGCACAGCCATTGCTGGTGGAATTTCTCTTAATGCTGACAAGATGCGGGAATGAGGAGGGGCCGATTTCCTGTAAAAGACTGAAAGGCTCAGCTCTGGCCTGGCCGATCCTCCAGGGGCTGACCCAGTGATATTTCGTTGCTAATTTCTGCACACAGCAACCAGTTAAAGTCCCAGGAGGAAAATCACAGGAGGCGTTCAAAAAGGATATGCTGTCTTAAACCAGTTTGCTTTTTGTGAGTGCGAGTGTTTTTAGTCCATCGTGGCTGTACTATCTCTTGTGCTCAGTTTACCAGACTGAGTCCTGGGATGGCAGGAATGACATACAAAGAGAGGCTGGATTGGTTAGGGCTTTATTTACTAGAGTTTAGAACAATGAGGGGGAAATCTCATTGAGACCTATATAATTCTAACCGGTCTAGAACGGCTATAATGTCTGATGAGGAGGAGTTGAGTAGGTTAGGCCTGTACTCATTGGAGTTTAGAAGAATGCGAGGGGACCTTATTGAAACAAACAAGATTTTTGGGGCTCTTGAGACGGTAAGTGCTGAGACGTTGTTTCCCCTCATGGGAAAGTCTAGGGCCCGAGGGGGAATAATTTCAGATTTAGGTCCACCCTTTTAAGGCAGTGACATGGAGAATTTTCACCACTCGGGGGACAGTGAATCTGTGGATTTTGTAATCACTAAAAAACAGGTGAGCCATCTTTTTGATCTCATCTCTTGCAATCATCAGGACCAAAGCAAGAATGCCAAATCTCAGAAGGAACAGCAATTTATACCATATGGAGAAAGGGGTGGGGCTGATTGGGTGAAAGTTGACTCGGAGTGGTGAAGGTTAGGGTTCAGGAAACTATTGTCTCTGATGCTTCTGTTTAGTTTGCAGAAGGCGCAGTGCCTGAAACAAATTCTTTTTCAATTAAACAGAAGTGTGGGGACAATAGATCTGAAGTGGCAACACCCTCAAGACTCAGAGTCAACTTGCCAATAATCAGTGCTCTTTCCTCATGCAATATAAATTGTTGCTCCCTCTGAAATTTGGCATTCTTGCATCGGGCCCCGATGAGGGCATTGTGTGAAACCGTGTCACTGGGAATTTTTTCCCCAGCAAGGTGTTGCCACTGCTGCTTTTCCAATAATTTCAGCTTTCCTAAGCAGCAATGTTTTGGAGATAAATCTTTAATTCCTGAAGATTCCAGTGCAAATTCTTGGAGGCTTGGCAACTCTACAATGCATAGGCCTCTGAGCAGTTTGCGTATCGACAGAATATTTGCTGTAATTTATTTCAACTTGATTCTTCATTTAATGTTGAAAATTATCAGGCAGGACAGTATTGTTGTCTCTGGGATAACAGATTAAAATCTCAAAGTATGGCAAGGAGATCAAACATATCAGCTCTTTATATCCTGTTTCATATACCGGGAGAGGAGCCCTCTCTGCAAGTCAGATACTTTTCACACTGATCTATGGCTCCTCCAATTCAGGTCCCAAAAGGAGACAGACACATGGGAAGATTCACAACGATGGGCTCTTGCTATTGTATACTGGGCAAGGATCTTATAGACGGCCTGTCTTTCCCAACAATAATGAGTAACCTAATCACGGTCTTCAAAATAATGAAAGGTTTGACAAACATTAGAGTGCAACAAACAGGAGAAAATGGCTATTCGGCCCCTCACATCTGCTGCTGCCATTCAGTGTGATCCCTGGCTGACCTTGGGCTTCTGGTCCACTCCCCTAGCCCCTCCCCAAATTGTTCCATTCCCCAATAGACTGAGAGTCTTCCGGTCCCAGCCTTAAATTCATTCAGCGATGGAGCACCCCCTGGGGGAGAGAAAGATTCACAACTCTCTTGAGTGCAGAAACTCCTCGTCTCATTCCTCAATGATTGGCTCCTTCTCCTGGGACTGGTTCTCCATGTTCTAGGTTCCCCAGCCCCTTCAGGAATAACACCTTCAGCACCAGCAAGCCACCTCTGTGTTTGAACTGGGAAACCACTCATCCTTCAGAGCCCCAGAGAATCTCATCAATCATCAACACTTTAAATCCAGGCATCACTCAAGAGAGCCATTATCTGTATTACCTCCAATGACGATTAGACCCTTCCTTAAAGATGAGACCGAGACTCAACACAGTATTCCAGTCTTGGACTCCCCAAATTCCTGGATAATTGTTTGGATGATTTATTGATAGGGTCTGGGTATTGTTGGCCAGGCCAACATTTACTGGCAATCCCTGACTGCCTGGAAAGGGTGATGGTTAGACACCTCCTTAGCTTCTTTACCATTCCACTCCTAAATCTTTGAAATAAAGGTCAACATGCCATTCATTTTCCTAAACTGTTCGATATACCTTCAAGTTAACTCTGTGTTCTTTGTACGAGAGCAATGTAGAGTTTCCAAGGCACCTGGAATTGTGCCGGAATCGCCAGGAATTAAACGTTCATCCAGGTCCCTCAAGTTTCAACAATCACGAGTTTCATACCCCTGGAAAATATCCTGTTTTCTTATTCCGAACCTCTCAATTCCCCATAATATTGGCCCCATCACCCACCTTGCTGCTCACACACTGAACCAGTCTCTGCACCTAGTTGTTTAGAATCACACGGCAGTGAAGAGGCATTTTTTTTGGCCCACTGAGTCTGTGCTTCTACTACCTTGGTGGAGCAGAACTTCACTTTTATGCAAAAAAAGAGACACATTTTCATCCAGTTTTTCACTTTGCACTCATCAGGACATTTTGCAAGAATGCAGATTCACAAGGAACACCAACAATTACCCTGAGGACAAGCTGAGTGCTGATTGGTTCACAACCAGTAGATTGGTAAAGGTATTGAGTGTGAACCCATTAACCCCCATTGACAGTTAACTTCCTGGCTTTGTTTAAATTTTAAACAAGACGAGTTGATTCTGATTGGTCAGGGCATGCGATTCTTACCAAACGTAGGAATGAGTGCAAGATGAAAAAGTTTTGACAAAACAAATTCTGCTTCAGCAAATAACCCTTCTATCATTTAGGTGTCTGTGTGTGTCCCTTTCGTGTGGATACTGACTGGATATTTCATTTCAGGATGACGAATATTAATAGAGGCCAGCAGAGTAAGGGAATCACCAAGAAATGCACTAGGGAATTCAGGAGAAACTTCTTTACCCAGGCAGTGGTGAGAAAGAGGGATTCATTAACACACAGAGTAGTTGAAGTGAACTACATCAAAACATTTTTGGGAAAACTGGGCAGAAATTTGCGGGAGCACAAAATCAAGGGTTACGACAATGAATCGGACTGAATAAAGTTAGAATGGAGCACCAACACAGCATGAGGGGCCGAACAGACTGGGACGGTTCAAGAGGGCAGCTCACTGTGACCTCTTATTCATTCACAGTATAAGGGTCTCACTGGCTAGGCTAGCATTTATTGCCCACTGGGCAGTTAAGACTCAAGCATATTGCTGTGGTTCTGGAGTCACATATAGGCCCAGACCAGGGAAGGGTGGCAGATATCATTCCCTAAAGGACATTAGTGACCCAGATGGGTTTTTCCCAACTTCGGCAATAGATTCATGGCCATGACTAGGATTCTGACTCCAGATTTTTATTGAGTTCAAATTCCACTATCAGCCGTGCTGGGATTTGAATCCTGATCACTAGCTTGACCTCTGGAATCAATATCCTGGAGATCATATCATCAGCTAAAATCACTAATACCCACCAGTGACCCTTATCTGCCTTCTGGGCAATCAGGCATGCGCAACAAATGTGATACCAATACCCTGAGAATGAAAATGAAAATCCTGAGAGAGCAGGGGCCTCCCAAATGATAGAACATAGAACATAGAACAGTACAGCACAGAACAGGCCCTTCAGCCCACAATGTTGTGCCGACCATTGATCCTCATGTATGCACCCTCAAATTTCTGTGACCATATACATGTCCAGCAGTCTCTTAAATGACCCCAATGACCTTGCTTCCACAACTGCTGCTGGCAACGCATTCCATGCTCTCACAACTCTCTGCGTAAAGAACCTGCCTCTGACATCCCCTCTATATTTTCCTCCAACCAGCTTAAAACTATGACCCCTCGTGCTAGCCATTTCTGCCCTGGGAAATAGTCTCTGGCTATCAACTCTATCTATGCCTCTCATTATCTTGTATACCTCAATTACCTGATGAAATGATACTTCACTCTCAATCAACGACTTGCCATGTGGAAGACGGGAGAAATCTGCGCAGCGTTGCTTATGGTAAATGCAGCAGAAGTTCATTGGAACTGGTACCATGGGTTTGCTCTACTCTCCAGTGGACCTGAGGGAGTGATGCAATCGGCCTGTGGGGCTGAACGGCCTGCTTCTGGACTCATGGTGACATGCTTTGAATATAGATGGCGCAGACACAATTCTAATAGCAATGCAAATCAGTACCCTCAAATTTTTTTTCTCCTCCTGACCACACAGCTGGTACTGAAAGTCTAGGGATTCCCACCAGACCGGTACAAAAAGCACCAGATGTGAATCTCTTGCTGTTTTCTGTGGATGCAAGGAACTTGGCACAAACATCCAGCTGGAAATCTGATACCCCCCTGAGCCAGAGAGACCTCGCAGTGTACGGGGTGGGTGGTTGAGGGATAAAATTAGCCTCGGCTCCCTGCATTCAGATCCTCACCAAACCTGGTTAAAGTCGAGGTTTTTGACAGAAAGCTCGGGCTCGAAAGGGGGCAGCGAGTGTTTATCAAGAAAGCGCAGCGTGATGACAAATGAGCATTCAGCTGCTTTAACTTTCTTGTGCCAATTTTGTGAGAACACAGAAATTACACTGAAATTACAGCATGGACATAGGCTATTGGCTTCCTCAAATTCTTTCATTCACATTTCTTTTCCACAAGAATGCCATTCAAGAAACGTCATGCCTCGAAAGGAAAGGGAACGCTGGGTTAGCAAAAAGGCCAACATCAAAATGACCTGCTTGGGGAGGCTCCTCGCTCGCGCTGTCAAAACAGATTGACGCCGCAGGAGGCAAACAAGCTGCTGTCCATTTAATCCTCGCCTTTAGTGCGAGAGGTGCTGGGGTGGGGGTGCGCATGATGGTGCCGGTGGCAAACGAGGGTGCAGAGGAAGATGGACAGAGCGAAACAGCCGCAAAGAAAGCAAGGAAAGCTACATTTTTGCAGAGCCGGCCAGAGCTCCAGCACAGTTCTGCGTCCCAGTGATGCTTCGGCCCGTGATGCATTGCCTGGCAAACAGAACCTTCAGCAGGACAACAGCAGAGCCTTACCAAGCACACAAGCATGGTTACTGAAACAATTCACCTTCGCAAGCATCAGGACACCATGTGCAAGAGTGCCAGAGTTCTAAAGGGAACACCAATTTACACCACGCGGTGCTGACTGGTTGGCAAGTTGATTGGCTGAGGTGCTGCCATGGGGAAAAAAAAATCAGGAAGCCGAAGGCCCTTGAATTGAGCCACACTAAAAGATTAGAAATAAAAGAGGAAGTTACTGGAAGGAGAAATCAGTTAACATTTCGGGTCCAGTCACACTTCCTCAGAACGGAGGAAGGGTCTGAGAAAGGTTCTGAGGAAGGGTCACTGGACCTGAAATGTTAACTGATTTTTCCTTCACTGATGCTTCTAGACCTGCTGAGCCTTTCCAGCAACTTCTGTTTTTGTTCCTGATTTACAGCATCCACAGTTCTTTCGGTTTTTACACACTGAAAGATTAGCACAGCAATGGAGCATGTGCTGAACCTTCTGGATGGGGGGATTGAACCTACAACTTTCCTGGCTGAGGAACAAAACTGCGACGAAATAAGCCAAACTCAACACACACTCTAATTGCAACCCACTTTAACATGAGGCAGCACAGAACAGAAACCGTGCTCAGAGACAGACACTGCAGTGATGCGACTGTCAATGTGAACCCAGTCAGCAGCTGCACTGGACAGGAAAAATTCCAAGCAACTGGACCTTGACGTCAAACTCCAGTAACCTGCATTTATGTAGCACCAGAATGCTTCCTGGTGACATATTAGAAGCTTGTTTTCTGTTTTGGTGCAGCTTTATAGAGACACAGAGAGAGAGACAGAGACAGAGAGAGAGGGAGGTTTAGTGAGGGAATTCTGGAATTGAAGACCAGGCAGCTGTAAATGGTGGAGTGATTAAAATCGGGTGGGGGAGATGCTCAAGAGGCTGGGATCGGAGGAAGAAGGACCTGGAGGGTTACAAAGCTGGAGGAAATTGCAGAGATGAGGATGTACGAGGCCCCAGGGGCATCTGAGAATAACGAGAAGCAAAATGTATATATATATCAAACAAAAAAAAGACATTGCCAAATTAAGTGCCAACAGAGAACAGGGAGCAGAGAGGCCAGCGATGGTCGGGACTTGACACAAAGACACAAATGGAAAGCAGAGTCTTGGAAAAGGATAAATTTAACTTCACAGTATCAGCACACATTCTGACTTGGCAAGATTTTAGGAGCTGACTACATCTGATGGAGTTGGCTGGTCGATGACTTTCAGAGGTCCAGTGGCCATGAGAAGCGCTATATAAATGCAGTACTGCCCCCTTTTCTTGTTGCCCAGTAAATGGAAAGAGCCAGATGAAGTGAAAGAGAATATGAGAAAAAAAAAAGAGGGTTGTGTGATGCTGAAATGCTCCACTGTCACACATCTGGGAGTTGAGTCACTGATCAGGGCAATTTCCTACAATACACTGGTCACCAGGACGCAGTCCCGGTAAACTCAACTGAATAGGAGCAAACAGAGGAGGCCATCTGCATTCACCAGCACAGCATCAGCCTGGGAAGGCCCATGGAGCAGGAGGAATTTCCAGCGCTCAGATAAACCTTGTCCCCGACCAATCAGACTCACGCTGTGAGGGCCCGACTTCAACGCAGCTCCCTTCACCAGCCCCTCCTCACCCACCGGAGAAGAAAGGGGGGAATGGAGGCAAATGTCCAGTAGTTACAGAGGATACAGGAGGGGAGTGGATAGGGGAGCAGCAATAACAGGCATTAATCCCACTTGAATATCAGTTTCCACCAGGAAACCTCGCTGATCCTCATCAGCATGGCTTCAAAACAAAGCCCTGGCAGATTTGCTGCAGACTGTAGCTCCTTTGTTTGACCTGCACAGGGTATGTTACAAAGCATTTAAAAAATTTAAATCTGCATAACATCTCATTTAACTTTAACTCTTCAACGCACAGATGTTTCCTATACAATGCACACATGGCCCCTCAATGCAGTTTCCCTTCTCCCTTGACACCACTGGCGAAACTATACTTGAAATAAACAAGATAATAAAATGTGAGGCTGGATGAACACAGCAGGCCAAGCAGCATCTCAGGAGCACAAAAGCTGACGTTTCGGGCCTAGACCCTCTGATGAAGGGTCTAGGCCCGAAACGTCAGCTTTTGTGCTCCTGAGATGCTGCTTGTCCTGCTGTGTTCATCCAGCTTCACATTTTATTATCTCGGATTCTCCAGCATCTGCAGTTCCCGTTATCTCTTGAAATAAACAGTTTGCCATGATTTGCCTTGCTCGGTTCCCAAATGCAGACCTTGCATTGAATTGTTCACAACTGGCTTAGAAAACGCACTCTCTCTCAGATCCTATCCAAAAGCAAAACAGCTATTGACAGAAACACAGTCTGTAGCGTTTGTAATGAGGTCAGCCAGCTGGACCTTGCAGAATCTGAGTTCCCTGATTGGGGCTGTTAACCTGGTCCAATCAGGGAGCCCTGGCTGACTGATACAAACAGGAGTGTCAGAGGTTCTGCTCAATCTGAGAGCTGGCTCTGAGGGAGCTGGAGCAGTGTCAAAGACTCTCCACCTGTAAATAAAGGGGGATTTGGTGTGGGATACCAGCTTCTGTGGAGTTATTTCGCTGGCGACGAGAGGAAAGCATGCTCCTGAAGAAATTAAGTGCAACAGTTGTCTTTGAGTTGGGGTAAGCACTTCTGGCATCATGCCGTTATTTGAGAAGCTTAAGTTGTTCGATTTTGCTGTTGAAGACTGGGCCCAGTAGTTGGAAAGAATGTTACTTTTTCCAGGCTAATGACTCTGAGGCTGATGAAAGGAAACAAGTGATTTTCCCGCCAGCATGTGGACCCGCAGATTTTCCGTTATTAGGAGCCTAACTTTCCCTGAGGCACCAGATACTAAACCCTTTCCAGAGGTGACGGATTTAGCTAAGGAATATTAAGATCCCAAGCGTCCTCTCATTCTGAGACACGACTGGTTTGACTCGACAATTCGACAACCAGTGGAAACCGTATCAGGATTTAGGATGAGGTTAAGACTATTGGCAGAGACTTTGGTTTAATCCTTAATGAGATGCTTTAGGTATGTGGGATTAATGATGTAACCATGTGAAAGCATCCACCAGCTGACGCCCAACTGGACTTCAAACAGGCTATAACCGGCTTTTTCCTTGGAGTCACAGGGTATTCCGATGGAAGTGGACACTCTCACTGTCTGACTTGGGGAACAGCACTTGGCTGAAGGCAATTGCTTGGCGTCACTCAGGGCATATCCTGAAGAGCGGGTCTCTAGGTCAGCCCACAGCAAAACCCCAAAACTGAGCTAAGCCTCAGCCAAACAATTAAATTCTCCTTCAGGATCCAGGCCAGCAACCAATTGTAGTAGCTATCGGTACGTGACTGAAGACATCAGTAGAGTCGCACTCAGCCTAAATGGACTAAGAGAGCTCACAGGCCGGTATCCAGGAGGGTGCACACCCGAGAAACTCCCATCTGCTGTGGAACAATTATATTGTTCAGCAACATCCAAATCAGAACCAAATTAATCCCCTTGTTAAATGGGCACCTGGTTCTAATGGAGGTCGGTACTGGCATGGCCGTTTCAGTGATCACAGAACTAGTCTTTAACACAATTCACTCTGGAATCCAACACCTACGTTTGGGCAAGACCTTGGCTAGACTGAGAACCTATACCAGGGAGCCTTTACAGATTAAGGGTACAGCTTCCCTTCAGTACAACAGTGTCTCATGAGAAGCAGCTAGTTCCCTTACTGATTGTAGTAAAAGGCTCAGGCCCTGATGGGGGTGCGATTGGTTGAGAAATATTCACCAAGATTGACTCATCATTTTTTGTTCAGAAAATGGCTGTCTGAGTGACTTTCTAATGAAATACCTAGAAGATTTTGAGGAAGGTCTAGGGACTATCAAGGAGCCAAGGCTACCCTGCAGTTGAAGTCAACCCCATTGTACTGGGTCTGGAGTCACATGTAGGCCAGACTAGGTGAGGATGGCAGATTTTCTTCCCCAAATGGCATTAGTGAACCAGATGGATATACAACAACCAGTGATGGTTTCACAGGCACAATCATCACAAACAGCTTTCAATTCCAGATGTGTTTGTTGATTTTAAATTTCTTTGGCTGTAATGAACAGTAGTCTGAAGGATTATTTGTTCAGTGATATCAGACTCCACAATGGTTTCTCAGGAATCAGTGTACACCCAGTCCCTGGGTTACAAACACCCTTCAGGGAGAGAATTTCAGAATTTTAACCCAGCAAAACTGAAGGAACGCTGACATATTTCTAAGTCAGGATGGTGAGTGGCTCAGTGTTCCCATGTATCTGCTGCCCTTGTCCTTCTGGATGGAAGTGGTCGTGGGTTTGGAAGGTGCTGCCTGAGGATCTTTGGTGAGTTTCTGCAGTGCATCTTGTAGATGGTACACACTGCGGGGACTGAGTGTCGGTGGTAGACGGAGTGGGTGCTTGTGGATGTGGTGCCAATCAAGTGGCTGCTTTGCCCTGGATGGTGTTGAGCTTCTTGAGTGTTGTTGGGGCTGCACCCATCCAGGCAAGTGGGGAGTATTCCATCCCACTCCTGGCTTGTGCCTTGTAGATGGTGGGCAGTCAGGAGGTGAGGTGCTCACTACAGGATTCACAGGCTCTGACCTGCTCTTGTAGCCACAGTGTTTATATGGCAAGTCCTGTTGAGATTTTGGTCGAAGAATGTTGATAGTGGGGTGATGGTAACACCATATATCAAAGGAAGATGATTAGATTCTTCCTGTCTGGAATTTGAGAGATGGTGTGATCTGTGGCAATACTCGCAAGCTGCTCAGGTAAGTTTTGTACAGCATTTTGGAGAAAAAAAAATTAGATTTCCACTTGCTCCATAATGTGAAATTATGCTTTCTTCTCGAACTATACTCTAGTTTCAAGCTTCCATCTTAAAACACCTGAGTGAGATCACCCACTCACTAAACATGAGGAATACACTGGGCTATGATCAAAACCGATGGTCATCCTTTCCATGGTAGCATCATCATGGATCCTGTGCTGACCTCTCACCCTTTCTGAGCTGGAAGGCCTAGTACTGAGTGCATCACTCCCAGTGCAATATGACCAAACCTTTGTATAAATGGGAGCAATGTTTCAAAATGAAACGCTGGATTTTCCTGTCCCAAAGTACCTTTGTATTTTTCTTGTTTCCCTCAGAGCTGTGGGGATATAGGAAACACAGCAGCCCCTGTACGTGCACAGCAAGATCCTGCAACTGAAGTATGGTGTAGGCTAGACTGTCTGCAGTGGATATGCTCACATCCTCACCTCAAACCCCTTTGTGTCTCAGTCAATGAGACGTGATCCAATATCCCATAGAGTCATGCCACATAACACATCAACTCTGCTTCTGACTTCACAGTTGTTGTGAGAGCTGATGGGTTTCTCCAGCACCTTCCATTGTGCATTTATTCCAGCAGATTTTTATAGAACATTGCAGATAATAGGATGATGGAATTCTGAATGGATTGTTAAAGGGATAAAATTGTTTCTTTTTTCGCAGAGAGTTATCAGTCTTTGGGACTCTCTTCCTCAAATGTTGGTGGAAGCGGAGGCCTTGAATATTTTTAAGGCAGATTGGACTGATTCTCAATAAGTGAGGAGGTGAAACATCAAAATGAGGAGCAGTAGACCATTTGGGGCTTCGATCCTGCTCCACCAATCAACATGATTGCAGTGGCTCAGTGGTTAGCACTGCTGTCTCAAAGTGCCAAGAATCTGGGCTCAATTCCACTGGGAGGTGGCCGTGTGGAGTTTGCACATTCTCCCTGTGTCTGTGTAGGTTTCCTCCGGGTGCTCCAGTTTCCTTCAACAGCCCAAAGATGTGCAGCTTAGGTGGATTGGCCGTGCTAAATTGCCCATTGTGTGCAGGCAAGGTGCAATAGCCAGAGATAGGGTAGGGGAGCTGGGGTTGGGTGGGATGTCCTTTGGACGGTCGGTGCAGTCTCAATGGGCTGAATGGCCTCTTCTGCACTGTAGGGATTATATAATCCTCTATTTCAATGTCATATTCCTGCTTCCTCCCCACATCCTTTAAAATTTAACAATCTCTTTCTTAAGTAAAGTTCATTCAGGGTAAGTGCGAATGCAGTGCAAACAGAGCCGTCATGATCCTCTGAGGTGGCAGGGAAGGCTGAAGGAGCCAAATGGCCTATTACAGCATCTGGTTGGTTTGTATGTGATGGAAATGTGTGTGCAGCAACAACATTGATCTGGTATAATTTGCACAGAGCATTGTGTACAATTGATAGACAATTAATACAAAGGCAAGATGCAGAATTAACCTCACCGAGGCCAAACAATTGGTTAGCTTATTATGAAAGACGAGTAAAATTGCAGCTAAAGGCCAGTATATAGTCCTGTAAGCAGAGTGCATAAAATTACTGACATGCCAAAAAAGAATCAATTCCATGGAAGTTAAAATAAAGTTTAAAACCCAAATGCCTCCTGCACTGGCGGTGTCCCTCAGCTCAAAGTCACCTATTTTTCGCCACTATCTGTTCTTGCTGTCAATTTAAAATTACAGTCCAATTCCCAATGCTCTCAGATTCCTAAATACACACACCATCGCCCGAAAGTGTTGACATACTTAACTTCTCTGCCATCTGTGTCACTGGGAGGATTTTTCCCATTAACTGGAGAGGAACAAGAATTAATTCGAAAGGGGACAGCAAACTGGGTAGGGAGGCTGAAAGGTGATTTCGGTCAACGGTCTTTATAAATACAATTTGCTGGCATTGTCGTAAATCGTCCAAAGGCAAATGCTGATATTAAATCACACCAAAATCTTGGTCAAAGAAATCGCCTTTGAGGGAACCCTTCATAGAGGTGGCGAGGCAGCAGGTATTTCTGGAGCCACCAAAAATGGAGAAATTAAATTGATGATGGTAAAATTAAAATTAGCGATGGGCCATAGGTCAGAATTCGAGGAGTATAGAGAACAGAAAGTGCTGGAGGAACTCAGCAGGTCTGGCAGTGTCAATGGAGAGAGAAACAGAGCTAATATTTCACATGGAGAGACATTAAGAGTTTACATTTGGAGTCTATTAGCCCTTCTTTAGAACACATCACTGGACATGCAACATTAACGCTGTTTCTCTCTCCACAGACGTTGCCAGACCTGACGGCTTTCTGTTTTTGTTTCGAATTTCCAGCATCTGCAGTTCCTTCAGGTCTTTTGGTTTAATTTTTCAGATCTTCAGAATCACAGAGGGCTGTGGGGCTGCGGGAGATTTCGGAGAGAGTCTGAGGTGGCTTGGGAACGTTGAACGCGAGCTGATGCTGAGTCAGGAGCTGGTGTATGTAGGTCAGTGAGCACACTGGGTGATGGATGGAAGGGAGTTGGTACGGTGTGGGATACAGGCAACAGAACTATGCAGGTCCGACTGCACACAAAGGCTGGCATTTGGCACGATCAGGAAATTTACACTCAGGGGTCACAAGGCTGGCACAGTGGTATTGCGTGGTATCATATCACAAGACAAGCAGCTTCCAGCCATCGTACCTCAATGACAATCATTCTCTCTGTGCCAATGATAGCCTCCTACATGGGTCAGGCCTGATGAAGTGGTCATTGCACTGAACAGGTTATTCAGACTCATAAATGTACATGTGGCTCATGAATATACTGGCATACATGTGACTCCAGTCCCACAGCAATGATACTGTCTCTTAAGTGCCCTCTGAAATGATGGAGCAAGCCATTCAGTTCAAGGGACAATTATGGATGGACAACAAATGCAGGCCTTGTCAAAATTACATACGAGAATGAACCGAGTTCCTTCTAGCACATGTACATCACAGAATTGTAATGGCATAGGACACGATTCGCCCCATTATGCCTGTACCAGCACTTCAAATGAGCATCATTCCCTAGTGCCATTCTCCTGCCTTCTCCCCATATCGCTGCTCACCATTTCTATCCCAATAACCATCCAATGCCCGTCTTGAATGCTTCAGTTGAACCTGCCCCCAGTGCATTCCTGGGCAGCTCAGTCCATTTTGCTGAGTGAGAAAGGGTTTTTTTTCACCTCACCCTTGCTTTGTTTGCACATCTCTTTAAACCCATGTCCCTCTCATCCTTGATAATGGGAACTGCAGATGCTGGAGAATTCCAAGATAATAAAATGTGAGGCTGGATGAACACAGCAGGCCAAGCAGCATCTCAGGAGCACAAAAGCTTTTGTGCTCCTGAGATGCTGCTTGGCCTGCTGTGTTCATCCAGCCTCACATTTTATTATCCCTCTCATCCTTGTTCCTTTTACAAAATGGAACAGCTTCTCCCTAGTGATCCTGTCCAGCTCTGTCGTGGGTTTTGTTACATGATCTGCTATAGGAGGAGTACTGGGTTCTCATTACTGATTAGGTAAGGATGGCAGATTTCCCTCCTTTTACAACAGCTGACAGCAGTCACATGGCCACTGTTATGTGATACTAACTTTTAATTCCAGACCTTTCCCCCTTCCAGTTAATAGGATTTAAATTCCACCAGATGCCATTGTGGGATTTGAACCATTACCCCCAAGCCATTAGGGGTGTCTTGGCATAGTTAACCCAGGGATATTACCAATGCACCACCAATCCCCCCCCCCCCACCAAGTTTGTGCTATCTGATCTAGATCCTGCTATATCTTTTAAGAATCTTCCTCACTATCCACCACCTCTTGTGTCATCTGAATGTATTAATCAGAACACCTACACTTTCATCCAAATTATTTCTATGTCGCAAATTTTTATGTACAAACAACAGGGGTCCCAGCACTGATCCTAGCAGGACACCACTGGTCACAGACCTCCGGTCAGAAAAACATCTCTCCACAACTACCCTCTCTCTTCTACAACCAAGCCTATTTTGTATCCAACTTAAGTATGAATCTGAGATATACAAGGTGTAGAGCTGGATGAATATAGCAGGCCAAGCTGCAGGGGAGCAGGAAGGCTGGCGTTTTGGGCCGAGAGGCTTCTTCAGAGAAAAAACATCTGCAACTCCTTAACCATGGATCCCAGGTCGCTGAGCCTTCTAGGGATGAGGGACCTTGTTAAGTGTTTTAGTAAAGTCCACACAGACAACATCCACTACGCCACCATCATCCATGAATAAACACTCATCCATCACCTTCATCACTTCCTCAAAAAACTCAGTCAAGCTTGTGAGACAAGATCACCCCCAAACAAAGCCATGCTGACTACCTTAATAAATCTATTTTTTTTTGCCAAATGTGAGTCAACCTCATCCCTAAGAATCTTCTCCAATAATTTCTCTACTGCTGACATAATGCTCACTGCGCAGTAATTTCCTGAGTATCCCTGTTTCCCTTCTTAAACAAAGGAACAACACCGACTATTAGCCAATCCTCTGGGATAGCTGATGTTTTATATTTTTATTTTGGTAAATCCAAGTTTCATTTGTCCAGAACACGGGGCGGGGGGGGTGGGGTCCACAGTCTATGGATACAGGGTGGACTATTTCGGACTGAGATGAGAAGAAATGTCTTCTTCACCCACAGAGTGGGGAGCCCGTGGAATTCTCTGTCACAGAAAGCGGTTGAGGCCGAAACATTGTGTATTCGAGATGGAAGTATTTATTGTTCTTGTGGTGAAAGGGATCAAGGGAGATGGGGGAGGCTGGGATTCAAATGTTGAGATTGATGATCAGCAACAATCAGGTTGTACAGTGGGCCAGGCCTGAGCAGTTGAATGGCCTACTGTTGCTGCATTCCTCCATGCTTCTGTGCACCTGTTTGTGTTCATACTATTTGCTTGGTTTAACTTTTGGACAATTTGAATAGCCTTAGCAACTACATTAAGTAACCTATTCAAAGTCACGTCTCCCCCTCTGTCTCCACCTCTGCCTCCCCCTCCATCTCCCCCTCTATTTGCCCCTCTGTCTCCTCCTCCATCTCCCCCTCTGTCTGTCTCTCTGTCTCTTCCTCTGTCTCCCCCTCTGTCTCTCTGACTCCCTCTATCTTCCCTTCCGCCTCCCCCTCTGTCTGTCCCCCTTGACTCCCCCGTCCTCCCTTCTGCCTCCCCCTCTATCTTCACCCTTGGACTCCCCTTGTCTCTCCTTCTGTACTCCTCTCTGATGCTCTCCCTGTCCCCCTCCTCTGAGTCTTCCCCTCTGCCTTTCCCTTCTTTATGCCACGACCTGAAGCCTGCGCCATGTTGTTCTGTTGTTGCTAGCTTTCCTTTGGGACTCCATGCAAAATCTATCTAATCCTCCTGCCCCGTGACATTTCATTGTATTCCTGGTTATGATTGAGAGACATTGCTGTGAAACGGCAGTGAACCTACAACACCAGGACAGCCCACTCTGCCCAACATGTCTCTGTTAGTGGCTGCAGTTCACCAATGGCCTCCTGCGTCTTATGACCCTCTTGTGAGGATTGGGTTGGGCCTGTATTCCTTGGAGTTTAGAAGAATGAAAGGCGACCTCATTGAAACATATAAGATTTTTGGGGGATTTGTCGTGGTAGATGGGGTTGTTTCCCCTTGTGGGAGGGTCTAGGGCCAGAGGGTATCATCTCAGGGTAAGGAGACACCCATTTCAGATAGAAATGGGGAGAAATTTCTTCTCTCAGAGGGGAGAAATTCTGTGGAATTCTTTACCACAGAGGCCTGTCAAGGTTGGGTCATTAAGTATATTCAAGACTGAGAGTCAGATATTTAATCAGTGAGAGGAATGGGGAGAAGGCTGGAAAGAGGAGTTCAGGACTATCAGATCAACAAAGGTCTATCTGATCAACCACTGAAGGGCAAGCAGACTTGATGGGCCAAATGGACCACCTTTGATGGTCATATGGCACCCAGCCATCATCCCCAAGTCTATCCTATCAACAGAGTTCTGGACCTCAAGGAAATCAAGGGACGTGGGGACAGGCAGGACAAAGTGACGGGGAGTCGGGGGGTGGGGGTGGCAGTGGTCTGAGTTACAAGAGGCATTTTCAGAGGCTGAATGGCCCATTCCTCATAGGAACTAACCGCAGAGGCAATAGCCGAGTGGCATAATCAGTGGGCTGTTAGCCTAGAGACACAGCTAACGTTCTGGGGGCCTGGATTCAAATCCTGCCATGAGAGATATTGCGATTACAATCCAAAAGAACAAAGTCTGGAATTAAGAGCCTAATGGTGGCCGTTATTGGGAAAATCAATGTTGGTTCACTCATGCCCTTTAGGGAGAGAAATCTGCTGTCCTTACCCGGTCTAGCCTACCTGTGATCCCAGCAGTGTGATTGTTAGCTGGCCTCTGGGTGTTTAGGGATGGCCAATTAATACAGACTCAGTCACATCCTGTGAGAGAGTAAAACATTTCCATGATATTGGAGACCTTGACTAGGTCAGCAGCTCAGCCTTCTCTTTCCTAGAGAAAAGGGCTGCTTCCTGTTCAGCCCTTCCTGGTGTATCCTCTCTCTGATCTACCATCGTCCTTGTGAATCATTTCTGGACCCCCTCCAAAGCATCAATCTCCTTTCACCATGAGCCGCTGTATCAAGTCCCAGTAACAGACCAAACTGGGTGAATGAGAAGCAGATTTTTGGTTCCTATTATGTTCTGTTCAAGGACAGTGAGAAAGAAAATCATTACAAGCTCCGGGCCACTGAGCACTTTGTTGCTCTTTCATGGGCGTTAGTGGCAAGCCCTTCCTTTTTTACCCATCAATGTCTGCCACATGGAACCATAGGATCCCTGCTATGTGGAAACAGGCCATTCAGCCCAGCAAATCCACAACACCCCTCCGAAGTGCATCCCATCCAGACTCATCCCCGCTGTAACCCACCGAACCCACACATCCCTGAACACTAAAGGGAAATTTAGTATGGTCAATCCACCCTAACTTGTACGTCTTTGGGCTGTGGGAGGGAACCGGAGCACCCGGAGGAAACCAGGGCCATTTCAGAGGGCATTTAAGAGTTGATCACATTGCTGTGGGTCTGGAGTCACGTGTAGGCCAGACCAGGTAAAGATGGCAGTTTCCTTCCTGAAAGGGCATCAGTCATTCAGACGGGTTCTACCGACAAATGAGAGTAATTGCCGCAGTCACCATCACTGGGTTAGATTCTGTTGAAGTGAGTTTAAATCCCACCAGCTGCTGAGTCTGTGACCCCTGCAGCCTGGAGCTCTAGGTTACTAATTCAGTGGCATTACCACCATGTGCCAATCTCCCTCACTGAGCCAATCTGGATCTGATGGGCCAAGTGGTCTCTCTCTGTGACTCTAGCCTGGGCTGATGTATGCAACTTTCTCAGCGTTAACTCTTTCCTCTTTTCAGGTCCTTCAGGAATATAAATAATTTTGGGGAGCTGGTTTTGGATGATAATGTTATCAGACTGGTAATCCAGAACTCCAGGTTGATGTTCTGGGGGTAACACAGTGTGGAGCTGGAGGAACACAGCAGGCCAGGCAGCATCAGAGGAGCAGGAAAGGCGACGTTTCGGGTCGGGACTCTTCTTCAGAAAAGAATCTGAGGAAGGGTCCTGACCTGAAACATCAGCTTTCCTGCTCCTCTGATGCTGCGTGGCCTGCTGTGCTCCTCCAGCTCCACACTGTGTTACCCCTGACTCCTGCATCGGCAGTTCTTACTCTCTCTAATGTTCTGGGGCCATGGGTTCGAATCCCGATGAGACTGATGGTGAAATCTGAATATTCCATGAAAATCTGGAAACTAAAACATTTATCTAATAATGATCATGTAGTCACTGTCATAAAACCCCATCTGGTTCACTAATGCCCTTTATATCCTTACCCAGTCACACTACAAGTGACTCCGGACTCACAGCAGTGTGGCGGATGCTCTATATAAGGGATGGGCAATAAATGCTGCCAGTACATGCCCACATTCTAACTAATTTTTAAAAAGTGACCTAACCTTGTGTCTGGGTACAGCGGACTTTACGCAGTTGTAACTGTCTGCCCACCTCTTGTTGACAGTCTTATCTCATTTTACAGATCCTGGATTGTTGTGAAGTTGAGGGAACACACAGCTACTGAGGGCTCTGTGTAATGGATGCTTCAACAAATTACTGCTAAAGATGGATGAAGCGATAAACTTTGTTCCAAAAAAAAACTTTTTGCCGATCCAAGTGCATGGTTCGTATGTACAAGTGCGTGCAAGAGTGTGTGCACAACTGGGTGTGTGTATGTTGTGTGTGTTTCTGTGTGTGTGTTTGAGTGCGTGCGTTTTAGTGTGTGCGACTGAGTGTGTAAATGTGACAGCGTGTGAGTGTGTGCTTCAGTGTGTGTATTTGAGTGCGTGGGTGTTTTTGAGTGTGTGTGCATGATTAAGGATGTGTGTATGTGCGCATGTGCGCGAGTGCATATGTTCAACATGTGTGGGCCCATTTGAGTGTGTTTGTGCGCATGATTAGGTATGTGTGCAATTGAACGTGCGTGTGACAGTAAGTGTGTCTGTGCATGTGTGTGTCTCTGTGCATGCAACAATGTCTGTGTGTTTAAGCGTGCCTGTGTGCGTTGGTCTGTGTAAGTGTGTCTGCTTGAGTGTGTTTATGTGTCTGTATGTTTGTATGTGTCAGTGGGCATATGTTTATAAGTGTGTTTATGTGTGTCAGTGTCTGTGCATGTGAGCGTATCTGTGTGCTTGTGTGTGTGTGCATATGTGCGTGAATGTGTGTGTGTGTGTGTGTGCGCGCATGCGTGTGTGTCTGTGTCTCTGTGTGTGCGCATGACTGTGTGTGTGCGTGCTGGGAGTGGGTCAGCCTGGTTGGGGTTTGAATGGGGAGCTAACGTTAAGAGAGGGACAGAGGGAAAGCCATCCTGAAATCCTTGGCTGTAGATCTCAGCTTTGTGCTCACACAGCATGGAGAACAAATCAATTCAGACTGGGCAGCTCAATCCGCCAAGGACTGGGGTAGCATTGTTCGAACAGATCAAATGCACAGCAACAAGAAGAAACAATACAGCTACCCAATGCTCCGATCCCTCAGAATACGATTACAACAAGAGAAATGCTTGCCACCCACGTCATTTCCACTCCCCACACATAGGCCAAGCCTTCTCCCAACACATCCAGGTCTGGGTTAGGATGCTTTCAATAGATTCACATAAATACAATGTGGCACTTAGTGAACATAGATGCTTACTGGTCAAATTTCTCAGCAAGCTTAAGGGAAAACTCGACTTTGGTCTAAATTCTCCTCAGCTCCCAGCACATCACTTTACTTCTAATGACTCTTAGCAAACTTCCAAACTCAAAACCTGGCTCAAAACTAACTTGCAACTCAGAAGAAAGGTCTGCATTTTCATAGCCCCTCTCTCCACCTCACCATATTTGCAAGTGATCAGCCTAGAAGTGGAGCCACTGTTACGATTATCAGAGGATTGTGATCGCACTGGAGAGGGTGCAGAGGAGATTTACCAGCATGTTGCCTGGGCTGGAGAGTTTCAGTGATGAAGAGAGATTGGTCAGAGTGAGGTCGTTTTCCTCAGAGCAGAGGGGACTTAGACGGATATGACTGAGGAGGATAAAAAAAAGTGTAAGGGGCATAGACAGGGTAAACATGAAGGAACTGTTCCCATTAATGGGGGTATCCATGACCATGGGGGCATAGATTTAAAGTAAGGGGCAGGTTCTGGATGTGAGTTTGCTCGCTGAGCTGGAAGGTTAGTTTTCAGACGTTTCGTCACCATACTAGGTAACATCATCAGTGAGCCTCCGACGAAGCGCTGGTGTTATGTCCTGCTTTCTATTTATCTGTTTCGGTTTCCTTGGGCTAGTAATGTCAATTCCTGCGTTGATGATGTCATTTCCTGTTCTCACCAACCCAAGGAAACCGAAACATATAAGTAGAAAGCGGGACATAACACCAGTGCTTCATCGGAGGCTCACTAATGATGTTACCTAGAATGGTGACGAAACGTCTGAAAACTAACCTTCCAGCTCAGCAAGCAAACCCACAACCAGAAACTCAACCTGAGCTACAAATCTTCTCAAAACTTGCTAAGGGGCAGGATCTTTAAAGGAGATGTGAGCAATGGCCTCACCTCAGTACCAGGAGGTCCCAGTTCAAGTCCCACCTGCTCCAGAGATGTGAGATAATATCTCTGACCAGGTTGACTGGAGAATAGCGAAAGGAATTCCTACTACAGCGTGGGCTACAACACAGCTAGTCTTTGAGCAGTGCCATTTATAGAAACTAGCAGCTGGACGAGGCCATTCAACCCTTTTGAGGCTGCATCACCATTCAACAGGTTCATGGCCGAGCATTCTACTCAGTCCCCCATTCACTGTTTCACCCTGTACCCTTCGGTCCCCTCTAGCCCTAAGAATTATATCTAACTTCCTGAAAACATTCCATGTTTTGGCCTCAACCACTTTCTGTGGCAGAGAATTCCACAGGCTCCCCACTCTCTGGGTGAAAACATTTCTCCTCATTCAGTCCTACATGGTCCACCCTGTATCCTTAGACTGTGGCGCCCTGGTCCTGGAAGTCTTCCTTTCATATACCAAAGGGTCTTGGGGCAATGAGTCCCATAGCGGGGCCTGCACACAGGGCAACAGTAGGACAGGGGGCTCACAGATCAGTTTTAAAGGAGAAACAAGGGGCCGAGATAAAGAAAGACTTGCATTGATACAGCACCTTCCGCAATGTCAGGATGTCCCAAAGCGTTGTGCAGCCAACAAAGGTCTTTAAGAGATGGCAGGGGGAGAGGGAGAGAAAATGATCAAGGGAGCAGGGGAAATGAATGCAGGTTTAAACATTACAGTCCTGCCCTTGCTCAGCCCCAGGGTGCAGTGTCCCCTCGGGGGTTTGCTTAAGAGACGCACGGAATGCAACTGGCAAAACAGAGACATTAAAGTAATGGTGATAACGGGAACTGCAGATGCTGGAGAATCCAAGATAACAAAGTGTGAAGCTGGATGAACACAGCAGGCCCAGCAGCATCTCAGGAGCACAAAAGCTGACGTTTCGGGCCTCGACCCTTCATCAGAGAGGGGGATGGGGTGAGGGTTCTGGAATAAATAGGGAGAGAAGGGGAGGCGGACCGAAGATGGACAGAAAAGAAGATAGGTGGAGAGGAGAGTATAGGTGGGGAGGTAGGGAGGGGATAGGTCAGTCCAGGGAAGACGGACAGGTCAAGGAGGTGGGATGGGGTTAGTAGGTAGGAGATGGAGGTGCGGCTTGAGGTGGGAGGAAGGGATGGGTGAGAGGAAGAACAGGTTAGGGAGGCAGAGACAGGCTGGGCTGGTTGTGTGGTGCAGTGGGGGGAGGGGACGAACTGGGCTGGTTTTGGGATGCAGTGGGGGAAGGGGAGATTTTGAAGCTTGTGAAATCCACATTGATACCATTGGGCTGCAGGGTTCCCAAGCGGAATATGAGTTGCTGTTCCTGCAACCTTTGGGTGGCATCCTTGTGGCACTGCAGGAGGTCCATGATGGACTTGTCATCTACAGAATGGGAGGGGGAGTGGAAATGGTTTGCGACTGGGAGGTGCAGTTGTTTATTGCGAACCGAGCGGAGGTGTTCTGCAAAGCGGTCCCCAAGCCTCCGCTTGGTTTCTCCAATGTAGAGGTAGCCACACCGGGTACAATGGATACAGTATACCACATTGGCAGATGTGCAGGTGAACCTCTGCTTAATATGGAAGGTCATCTTGGGGCCTGGGATGGGAGTGAGGGAGGAGGTGTGGGGGCAAGTGTAGCACTTCCTGCGGTTGCAGGGGAAGGTGCTGAGTGTGGTGGGGTTGGAGGGCAGTGTGGAGCGAACAAGGGAGTCACAGAGAGAGTGGTCTCTCCGGAAGGCAGAAAAGGGTGGGGATGGAAAAATGTCTTGGATGGTGGGGTCGGATTGTAAATGGCGGAAATGTCGGAGGATGATGCATTGTATCCGGAGGTTGGTAGGGTGGTGTGTGAGAACGAGGGGGATCCTCTTTGGGCGGTTGTGGCGGGGGTGGGGTGTGAGGGATGTGTTGCGGGAAATGCGGGAGACGCGGTCAAGGGCGTTCTCGACCACTGTGGGGGGAAAGTTGCGGTCCTTGAAGAACTTGGACATCTGGGATGTGCGGGAGTGGAATGCCTCATCCTGGGAGCAGATGCAGCGGAGGCAGAGGGATTGGAAATAGGGGATAGAATTTTTGCAGAAGGGTGGGTGGGAGGAGGTGTATTCTAGGTAGCTGTGGGAGTCGGTGGGCTTGAAATGGACATCAGTTACAAGCTGGTTGCCTGAGATGGAGACTGAGAGGTCCAGGAAGGTGAGGGATGTGCTGGAGATGGCCCAGTTGAACTTGAGGTTGGGGTGGAAGGTGTTGGTGAAGTGGATGAACTGTTCAAGTTCCTCTGGGGAGCAAGAGGCGGTGCCGATACAGTCATCAATGTAACGGAGGAAGAGGTGGTGTTTGGGGCCTGTGTAGGTGCGGAAGAGGGACTGTTCCACGTAACCTACAAAGAGGCAGGCATAGCTGGGGCCCATGCGGGTGCCCATGGCCACCCCCTTTGTCTGTAGGAAGTGGGAGGAATCGAAAGAGAAGCTGTTGAGGGTGAGGACGAGTTCGGCTAGGCGGATGAGGGTGTAGGGTGGAGGGGGACTGGTCGGGCCTGTGGGACAGGAAGAAGCGGAGGGCCTTGAGGCCATCTGCATGCGTAATACTGGTGTAGCAGGAACCCCGCCCATGGCCGACGCCGACGGAGCCCCGTCCACGGCCAACAACCTCATCGCTCCGCCCACAACCTCCACAGCCAGCAACCCCAGAGAAGACAGCCACACTGAGCCCTGCCGAATCTTCACCTTCCCCCCAGACCTCCCACTGACTGAGGACGAACGGTCAGTCCTCAGCAAGGGGCTCATCTTTGTCCTCCTACAACCACACATCAACGAATACCAGTCACGTTTGGACATAGAGCAGATTTTCCGCTGCCTTTGCCTCCACGCTTACTTCTTCAATCGGGAGCCTAACCCTCCCTCCACTGACCCCTTCACCCGCCTCCAACACAAGTCCTCCTCCTGGACACCACCCCCAGGCCTCCTACCCTCCCTCGACCTCTTCATCTCCAACTGCCGTCGAGACATTAACCGCCTCAACTTCTCCACCCCTCTCACCCACTCCAACCTCTCCCCTGCAGAACGGGCAGCCCTCCACTCCCTCCGCTCCAACCCCAACCTCACCATCAAACCTGCAGACAAGGGTGGCGCAGTGGTAGTATGGCGCACTGACCTCTACATCGCCGAGGCCAAACGCCAACTCTCCGACACCTCCTCCTACCGGCCACTTGATCATAACCCCACCCCCGAGCACCAAACCATCATCTCCAACACCATTCATGACCTCATCACCTCAGGAGACCTCCCACCCACAGCCTCCAACCTTATTATTCCCCAACCCTGCACGGCCCGTTTCTATCTCCTTCCCAAAATCCACAAACCTGCCTGCCCTGGTCGACCCATTGTCTCAGCCTGTTCCTGCTCCACCGAACTCATCTCCACCTATCTGGATAATAAAATGTGAGGCTGGATGAACACAGCAGGCCAAGCAGCATCTCAGGAGCACAAAAGCTGACGTTTCTCCACCTATCTGGACTCCATTTTCTCCCCTTTGGTCCAGGAACTCCCTACCTACGTCCGTGACACCACCCAGGCCCTCCACCTCCTCCAGAACTTCCAATTCCCTGGCCCCCAACACCTCATTTTCACCATGGACGTCCAGTCCCTATACACCTGCATTCCGCATGCAGCTGGCCTCAAGGCCCTCTGCTTCTTCCTGTCCCGCAGGCCCGACCAGTCCCCCTCCACTGACACCCTCATCCGCCTAGCCGAACTCGTCCTCACCCTCAACAACTTCTCTTTCGATTCCTCCCACTTCCTACAGACAAAGGGGGTGGCCATGGGCACCCGCATGGGCCGCAGCTATGCCTGCCTCTTTGTAGGTTACGTGGAACAGTCCCTCTTCCGCACCTACACAGGCCCCAAACCCCACCTCTTCCTCCATTACATTGATGACTGTATCGGCGCTGCCTCTTGCTCCCCAGAGGAGCTCAAACAGTTCATCCACTCTAAACCTCTTGCCTCTCACTTTAAATCTCTGCCCCCTGTCATTGGTCACTCCAACATGGGAAAATGTTTCGAAAGAAGAGTCACTATTTCCCTGTCTTCACAGACGTTTCCAGACCTGCTGAGTTTTTCCAGCATTCTCCGTTTTAGTTCTGAATCTATCCACTAAAGTCGCTGGAAAAGCTCAGCAGGCCTGGCAGCGTCTGTGAAGAAAAAGTCTTGAGTTTTTAACATTTCGGGACCCGTGAAGTTTCGGGTTCTGACGAAGGGTTGTCGGACCCGGAACATTAACTCTTTTTTCCTTCACGGATGCTGCCAGACCTGCTGAGGTTTTCCAGCAACTTCAGTTTTTGTTCCTGATTTAGAGCATCCGCGGTTCTTTCGGTTTTCCAGAATCTACCTACTTGAGCGTTAAATATGCACAAGTTCTCTGCCCCTTCAGCTCTCTGTGGCAAGATTCACAACCCTGTGGGGGAAGAAATTCCTCATCCTCAGCCTCAAATTGATGCCCTCTAGGCCGAGGCTCTCCCATGAAGGGAAACACCCTCTCAGTATTTACTCTGTCAAGCCCCTTTAAGAATCCGATATGTTTCAATGAGATCACCTCTCATTCTTTGAATAGCATCCCAATCTATTTAGCCTTTGCTCATAAGACAGTCCCTCCATCCCAGGGGTCAGCCGATTTTCCCCACCAACACAGACCCCTCCTGTTGAAGTCCTTTTCAAATCACAGGCTCTTCAGAGAAGAAAGAGTTTTGGAGCAGTTAGGGTGGGGTGGTCTCTTAAAGGTCATTCCCACTCTTGGAAATAGAAGCTGAGAGAGAGGGAGAGAGAGAGAGCACGAGGAACGGAGGGCAAGAGGGAGAGAGAGAGAGAGAGAGACTGAGAGCAAGAGGGGGAGAGAGTGATTGGGGCAAGAGAGAAAGGAAGGACGAGACAGAGAGCGAGACAAGGGAGAGAGGTGGGGGGCAGAGAGAGAGAGACAGTCAGAGAGAGAGATTGGGGCAAGAGAGAAAGTGAGGACGAAAGAGAGAGACAAGAGAGAGGAACAAGAGAGGTAGGGATAGAGAAATCGAGACAGGGAGGAGTTCATTGAAAGAGAGTGTGTGCGAGAGAGATGATCGAGACCAAAGAAAAAGTGAGGACAAGAGAAGACGGGTCGAGAGATAGAGGGAGTGAGAGAGAGAATAAGGGCAGGAGAGAGAGCAGGGTGAAAGAGGGAAGCTAAGAGAGGATGTGTGAGAGAAGGAATGTGTGAGTGTGAGAGTGAGAGAGTAAGAGAGAGAGTGTGTGTGTGTGTGTGTGTGTGAGTGTGAGAGTGTGAGTGTGAGTGTGTGTGAGTGTGAGTGTGAGTGTGAGTGTGTGAGTGTGAGTGTGAGAGTGTGTGTGTGTGTGTGTGTCTGAGTGTGTGTGAGAGAGAGAGAGAGAGAGAGCACAGGAGGCTGAGCAGACCATCAGCTGTAACTGCACTGGCTACATGTGCCTCTGCTTGACTGTCAGCTCAGAAACCTGCTAGTACCACGTAGCACCAGGGTGCTGACTCACTGAATGGCACAAGGATTCTTTGAGACGCCAGGCAGTCCACAAACATCCCTGAACTGCTCAGATCCAAGACAGATGTCTTAACACATGACTGTTCCTCAGGTTATTGTAAACCAGTCCAGTAACAGCTAATACAGCCCAGTGCTGGTGAACCACCCAGTCAGAAACATACATCAATATTTACCAAAAAGATATTGTAACGGCCTCTTATTAAGCTGTTGCAATGGGGGAAGGTGTAATAATCAGAAGTATGGCATGTGACAGACAATAACTCATTTCTGTTTATGTATTTACATGCAGCTCCCATTCATTTCATACAGCAACAGATGTTAATTAAGTTTCAGTTTCCTTTTTTTCGTGCTCTCTGTGGTAATCTGTTGAACTGTGATGATAAAATAAGGCTGCAATTATCTGACTTGATCTGCAGTCAAGACTCCCATACACAATTGATTATCTGCACCATTGCTGGGGTCATAACTTGAAGCTACAATATGCTTTCTGTAGTCCACATGAGAGAGAGAAAGTACCTTGCACTCTAGCGCGTTGCAAACTCTTATTTACTTAATACCATTCATTAATAATTAGTAAAGCTTAAACAGAAATGTCAAAGCCCGGCATCTAAACTATTGGCATTTTAATGTGTGTAGCTTCCAATTACAATGGCCAACAAGGAAAAAAGCCCTCTCATACAGTCAGACACTGTAAAAGAGCAGATGTCTCCATATCATTAATCACACTTTTAATACATTCCAGATGAATAAACACTTCTAAAATTACAATGGTGAAATGCCCAGCCTAGAATATGCAATTTATGAGTCCTGCAGATCCTAAAACTCACAAACCTAACTAAGGTCAGCATCTGCAGTTTGTCTGCAATATTTACAACAGGAGGAAGAGAGGTGTCTAATCTGTGAAAAATGAGACATTTATCAGATTTTGCCTCCATTTAATTTTTTTTGAGGTAATGATTTTCCATAACCAGGCCATTTAGAAGCAATGGACAGCACTCAGCATTCCACAAGTCACTTCAATTATTATTCATCATATTGTAAAGTCAGCTTCAGCACATTAGAGCCAACTCGCTGACTGTGTACTTTGTAAGAAGGGAACATTCAAATTCCTGGGATCATCACGGACAAGCTTCATCACTGAGTGGCAGTCAAACTCTTCCCTGAGATTTAGACTGTATTTGTCCCAGGTTTTCCTGATGGTTGAGTTCATCTTAAGTTGCTGATGTTACCTAGAAGGTAATAACCCATGTCATGTCAGATGCTCAGAGCTGTGCTGAGGCCGTGTCTTTGTAATTCCAGGAAGGCCTGTGTTACCTAGGCCTCTGTTCTCCTCTCGAGTGAAGCAGGTCATAGCAGGGGAAGGTTGGGGGGAGGGGGTGCTTGGAAATGCTCAATGAGTTCCCTATGCTACTGAGTGGAACAGGGCTTTGGTGGAGTAAGAGTAAGTGAAAGTATGGCCACCCACCTGCCATCAACAAGGCAGTGCTCAATTTCTCAAGAGTAAGGACAGAAAGCACAGGGTCACAGGGACTGAAGGGGTTAACACAGCGTCGTGCATTAAGCACCACCCACTATGACCAAGTTATATGGGCCCGCGCAGCATGGGATCTCGAAGGGGGGAGACCCGTCACCCCTCGGTGGGCTGAAGGGTCTTTACTGTGCCCCAGGATCTCCACACCGCTGGAACTCCTCTTGGTTTCCACGGCAACAGGGCGGAATTTTCCCAGGTCTGGAAGGACGTGGGCAAGACAGGAATGTTTAGGAACGTGGTGGGGGTGGGGAGTAAGTGGTGAGGAGGTGTCCCAAGGGAGGGGCGGAGGTCACGGTGGGCCCTGCAGGCTAAGGGAGGGAGGCCGGGCTAAGGGATTGATACTGAGTGAGGGGAGACGTTACAGGCAGAGTGTGAACCTTGGTGGGTAAAGTAGCCGATGGACAGGGAATAGACAGGCAGAGAGAGTATGTGAGAAGTTAGTGATCACTCTGACTCAGGGGAAAAGGTGTTGCTGTGTGGGTCATTCACCTGGGCAGTGGCGGGGGCATCTGGTGGCGTGATCTCCTAAACCAGTCCTGGAGGAAGCGCACTGCCCACCTACCCCATCAACCAGGGCAGCCAGCCAGCAAGGGAGGAGGGATGGGACATTAATTTCACCTTTCACCCTGGGAGTGGCATGTAAGTCACAAACCATGCAGGACAGCTCCAGGCAGAAAGTGCTTGTTCAGGTGCTCCCTGGGCTTTTAGAGTCAGCCCCAGGAAGACCCCAGCAATGGGGAGCATTTCCACCAAATAGCGAGGGGGAGGACAGGGCAGGCATGGGATGATAGTGGGCCATACGGCAGTGCCTGTCATTGATGAACTCCATTTGGGATAAGACCATGAGAAAACTCTGCAGAGAGAAACCCTCCATGAACCTTGATAGAAAAGACACTCTGCCAATTTCTGCAAAGCCTCAGCTCAATGTTGTAAGATGCCAATATCACTTGTATCTAGTTGCTATCGTGCAGTAAACAATATCCTGTTTATGCCAGGGGCCTCTTCTTGTTCTGTGAGCAAGTAAATTCTCTCCACCACACCAGAGCGAGCAGGCCCTGTCTGTCCCTCCCCTGAAACCGGACGGTGGGAGGTAATCCAGCAGACAGTGGGTAATAGGACAGAGAGCACGGTGCAGTACTACAGATTACTGACACATCAAAATACACACAACATGCAAAAAACACACACTAAACATGCACAACGCTCGCACAGCACACACTCAACAAACACCACACACACACACACACACACAATGCAGCTCGAGCTGTCCAACAGGAAATCTCTCTCATCGGCCACAAGCTGTTGACATTGACAATGGAGCACAGGACATGTCCTTTGTGAACAAAGAGCAGGAACTCCAATGGAGAAGCCTCCCAGCCTCCTCCACACCCCGGTCCAGGCTGGGTCCCAGGGGACAGGCACGCTGAGGGGAGAGGATGAGATTTCCTCTGGTTGAAGAGGTGGGGATAGGAGTGAGTTTGTATATTTATTTCTTCATCTGACAGAATCATTTCCTCCAGCATTAACACTGCAATGACACCCTGAATGTTGCACATCAGAAGGATCCTCTCCAAACAAATTCACTTCAATAAACTAACCAGATCAGCCACGACTAAACTGAATGGTGGAACAAATTTGAAGGGTTGAATTACCTAAGTCTGACAGTCTTACTTCCTCATAGAATTCTACAGGGCATTCAGCCCAACAGATCCAAGTTGTTGCTTAAGCAGCGACCTTTCCCCCTGACTTTATGAACACATCTCCTATTCCTTGCTCCCTTGCGTAATAATGTTCTTTTTTTTCCCCTTTATTCATTCACAGCATGAGGGTGTCACTGGCCAGGCTGCATTTATTACCATCCCTAATTACCCAGGGGGCAGTTCAGAGTCAACCACATTGTGGTGGGTCTGGAGTCACATGTAGGTCAGACCAGGTAAGGATGGCAGTTTCCTTCCCTAAAGGACATTAGTGAACCTGATGGGTTTTTCCCAACAATCTGCAATGGATTCATGGTCATCATTAGACTTAATTTCAGATATTTTATTGAATTCAAATTCCAGCATCTACCCCTCAGAACATTGCCTGGGTCTCTGGATTAACAGACCAGTGACAGTACCACTCAGGCATCGCCTCCCCCTCTCTAGCCCGTGTTCTGTTTTATGTGCGTCAGGAATGGTTAGGCCGTAAGTGACTGTGATAAGCGCCACCCATTGAGATGGTAGCAGAAGGGCCTGGTCAGAGGAAAGGCATCTGGGGAGTATTCCCTCACACTCCTGACTTGTGCCTTGTCAATGGTAGGACAGGAGTCAGGAGAGAGGAGGTGAGTTACTCACTGCAGGATTCCTAGCCTCTGACCTGCTTTATAGCGACTGCATTTATATGTTGAGTCCAATTCAGTTTCTGGTCAATACTAATCCCAATGATGTTGATAGTGAGGGATTCACTGCTGGTAACACCATTGTCAAGGAGCTTAGACTGACTATTGGAGGTGGTCATAACCTGGCATTTGTGTGGTGTGAGTGTTACTTGTCATTTGTCAGCCCCAGCCTGGATATTGTCCAGATCTTGCTACATTAGGACACAGAGTGCTTCGGTATCTGAGGAGTCGTGAATGATGCTGAACATTTTGCAATCATTGGTGAACACCCTCACTTCTGACCTTACGATGGAGGGAAGGTCATTGATGAAGCAGCTGAAGATGGTTGGATGTCCTGGAGCTGAGATGACTGACCTCCAACAACCACAACCATCTTCCTATGTGTCAGGTATGAGCCATAGAGACATAAAGCTATACAGAATGGAAACAGGCCCTTCGGTCCAACTCAACCATGCTGACCAGATATCCTGAATTAATCTAGTCACATTGAGGCATTTGGCCCATATCCCTCTAAAACCTTCCTATCCATGTCCCCATCCAGATGCCTTTTAAATGTTGTAACTGTTCCAGCCTCCACCACTTCCTCTGGCAGTTCATTCCACACACACACCACCCTCTGCGTGAAAAAGTTGCCCATTTGGTCCCTTTTAAATCTTAAACCTATGCCCCTCTAGTTTTGGACTCCCCCGCCCCAGGGATAAGACCCTGTCTATTCACCTTATCCATGCCCCTCCGTGATTCTACAATTTAAGGGGACCCCTCACCCTCTGAGCTCCAGGGAAAATAGCGCCAGCCTATTCAGCCTCTCCCTATAACTCAAACCCTCCAACCCTGGCAACATCCTTGTAAATCTTTTCTGAACCCTTTCAAGTTTCACAACATCCTTCCTTTAGCAGGGAGGCCAGAATTACACACTGCATTCCAAACGTGGGCCTAACCAAAGTCCTGTAAAGCTACAACATAACTTTTAACTCCTATATAAGGACTCCAACCAGCAGACAGCTGGTCCCCGATACCCGTTCATTCCAGTTTTGCTCGGATGCCACACTTTGTCGAATATGGCCCTGATGTATGCTCTGCTGTCTGTGGTATGGTGGCTCAGTGGTTCGCACTGTAGCCTCACAGCGCCAGGGACCTGGGTTCGATCCCACCCTCGGGTGACTGTCTGTGTGATTTTTGCACATTCCCCCAGTGTCTGTGTGGGTTTGCTCTGGTTTCCTACCACCGTCCAATAATGTGTAGGTTAGTGTGGATTGGTCGTGCTAAATATTGTGCAGGTTAGGTGGGTCAGCCATAGGGAAATGTAGGGTTACAGGAAGAGGGTAGGGGGGAATGGGATGTTTGGAGGGTTGCTGTGGACTCAAATGACCTGCTTCCACACTGTAGGGGTTCTGCGCTTCGTTGCCTACGTAACATGAATGTACAGAAGTGGAGAGAAACTAAACTGAAAGCCCCCAGCTGAGGGATGGACAGGTCTGAATGGGAACCGGTTTGTCTCGGGCTGCTTCAAGGCTTTTCATCTGGGAAAAAATACTCCATTGCCCTGATAAAGATTCGACACGAAAACAATTAAAGATATAAAACTCCTGTTATGTGGAGGGCAAGGTAACAGTCTGTCTAAAACACTTTCACAACATGTCTGGGCTTTGAAACATGGTCCCAGGCCAATGGCACAGAGATTAAAAAATCAATGTCCATATTTGCAGCAGGCCATTCTCTCCTGTCCCTCACCACTGCCTTCCCGACAGGGTCTGGTGAGGTCTGGCCCGCTACGGGGGTGGGGTTGGAAACTCTGCCTGGAAAGCCGTAACGCACTTTGGGCATCGTAATCCCCTTTTTACCCAAAGCCCGGGATCCGGCTGTTTGGGAAATGAGGAGCCAAACGCAAATTGGTACGATGGCAAACTCCAAAGGAATAGCAGGGGCACCCAAAAGGTTAATTAGAAAACTCTCTGGACCATCGCTTTTGCCCTTCTGATACGGCCCGAGAGGTCTGTAATGTTGCCAGACCCTCCATTTTAGAGAGAAAGCCCATTCAAGCCTTTAGAGAGAGAGAGAGAGAGAGAGAGCATGCACAGAATCCTGCTGAGAGCAGGCTACTGGGAGGGATCAGTCGTGTCCCGCACTCTGAATGCACAGAAATAATGTACACGGGGACAAGTTTGTAAAGGTAGCCTGCTTCCCAGAGGTTAAGAAGTGCACAGACAGCAGAACAGCCCACCTCTGAGCCTACTGATGCCACATAAGCAGTCTGCCTTGTGAGCTCCTTTGACTATTAACAGGATATAAAGTGTTGCAGCAACATGGCTTCGTTCTGAATTCTCCTTCTCAATTAGAGTAATGATTTAGAAGAGACACTCAAACTGCTGGCTAGGCTGCACTTAGACTTCGCACTTACCCCCAAAGGATAATAAACCCAAACTTAACATAAAATTTTGTTTCCTTGAGTAATATTTCCACCAGCACTTGTTAGCAGCTTAATGTGATAAATTAGTCACTGCAGAGATAGAAAACTTATCACCAAAACATATGGGGCAATTATTTGTTCAATGCAGACAAGGTTATAATATACAATTTCACATTCACATCTCTCTTCACATCGGCACTTAATATATTCCACTGAGAACCACGAGGTGCTCCAGCAATCTCTCCCCCCTGTATACATACTGACATATTTCAATTACTTTTCCAGAACAGGCTACTAAGGCCCACAGCTTTTTCTCTCTCTCTCTCTCGCGCACACACACGCACACAGTTGAAGTTGAACATTCTTATAACATTCACATGGATAAACTCGGAGACAAGTCTTTCAGTTCTACACCCCAACCTTTAATTTAACTCCCCCATTGCCCCAGCCTTGAGCCACACCTTTGGGAGCCCACTGGAAGACCCCAGGGGAAAAGTGATCCGAATGCAGCTAATTGTCAGGCCTCCATCCTGCTCCCCACCCTCATTACCTGCCCCCAACCCCCACCCAATTCCCTGTAACTTCCTTCAGCTCCATGCTTAGCAGCGTCCCAGATTCTTCCGCCTCCTCCAACAGCAGTCTTTCAAATACCCCCTATTCCCCTCATGCACGCCCCCTGCAACTAATTTCCATCGCTCCGTCGTTGTCTCCAGCTGCCTTGGGGGCCTGGAATTCCTTCTCTAAGCCTCTCTGCTACCTGCCCACACTCCCCCCAAGCTTCTCCACCCACCCCCAGACTCCCCTCCACACTCATTGCCTCAAAGTGCAGTGGAGGCCAAGTCATTCAATGTTTTAAAAACAGAGACAGATTGGTTCTTGGTCAGGAATGGGGACCAAGGCAGGAGAACGGGGATGAGAAACATATCAGCCATGCAGAGGCAATGCTCGAGTAGTATTGTTACCGGGTTGTTAATCCAGAGACTCAGGGGAGCTGGGTTCAAATCCCGGTAGGGCAGATGGTAGAATTATAATTTCAACAAGAAAAATCCAGAATTAAGAGTCTAATGATAACCATGAAATGATGTTTGGGGGAAAACCCACTTCATTCATTAACACCCCTCAGGAAAGGGACCCGCTATCCCTGCCTGCTCTGGCCTACACGTGACTCCAGACCCACAGCAATTACCCTCTGGGTAACTAGGGATGGGCAATAACCGTTGGCCTAGCCAATGATGCCCATGTCCCATGAGTGAACTTTTTAAAAAAAGGATGATGATTAAAGTGCAGTGTAAACGACAGTAGACACAGGATGGGCAGAATGGCATGTTTCAGCGCCACCTGTTTCTATCCCCCTGCCTCAGCATTGCCTGTTTCTGTTGGCCTGTCTCAGCACCGCCTGTTTCTATCCTGCTGTCTCAGCACTGCCTGTTTCTGTCAGTCTGTCCTCTCCACCTATCTTCTTTTCTCTCCATCTTCGGTCCGCCTCCCCCTCTCTCCCTATTTATTCCAGAACCCTCTCCCCATCCCCCTCTCTTATGAAGGGTCTAGGCCCGAAACGTCAGCTTTTGTGCTCCTGAGATGCTGCTTGGCCCTGATGTGCTCATCCAGCTCCTCACTTTGTTATCTGTCAGTCTGTCTTTGTGTTTTATACTCAATGTGGACTGTCTTTGTTGTGTGATACTGTGCGTCCCTAACCAACTCCTTGCATATCCCAGACCACAAGTCTGTGTATCCCAGACCAACTCCCTGTGTACCCCAGACCGACTTCCTGTGTATCCCAGATCATGAGCCTGTGTGTTCCAGGCCAAGTCCCTGCATATCGCAGACCAACTCCCCATGTATCCCAGATCAATTCTGGGTGTATCCCAGATCAACTCCCTGCGTATCCCAGACCAACTCCCTGCGTATCTCAGACCAACTCCCTGCGTATCTCAGACCAACTCCCTATGCATTCCAGACCACAAGCACGTGTATCCTAGCATTCGCTCACTTCCACTGCTCCCTGAGAATCCCAGAAGATTTACTACCCACTAAGAAAATAAATTATTCACCGTCTCCATCTTAAACTTGTTTCAAGGAAGATTTAGATATCGTTCTTAGTGCTAAAGGGATAAAGGGACATGGGAGAGCAAGTGGGAACTGGGGACTGAGTTGGATGATCAGCTGTGATCGTACTGAATGGAGTAGCAGGCTCTAACGACGGAATGGCCCATTCCTGCTCCCCTTTTTTCCTATCTTTCTAAATGCAGGCCCCTTATATTTAACAAAAATGTTATGAAGGAGGGCCACTGGATCCAAAATGTTAACACTGCTTTCTCTCTCTACAGACGCTGCCAGTCACACTGAGCTTCTCCAGCAATTTCTGTTTTTGTGTCTGATTTCAAGCCTTTGCAGTTTTTTTTTTGTGTTAATTTCCCCTGATAGTTAAACTCTGTTCTCCAGTTCCAGGCACTCCCGCAGCAAGAAGCAGCCTCTTGGTACCCAACCTATCGAGGCCTTCCTTAGAGTTTTCCATGTTTCAGAAAGGTCACCTCTCATTCTTTGACCCTCCAATGAGTAAAAAGGCTATATTATCCTTGTACAGACCCCAGCTGAACTCTACCATCCAGAAGGACAAGGGCAGCAGATACATGGGAACACCACCCCCTGCAAGTTCCCCTCCAAGCCACTCCCCATCCTGACTTGGAAATATATTGCCGTTCCTTCAGTGGCACTGGGTCAAAATCCAGGAATTCCCTCCCTGAGGACATTGTGGGTCAACCTACAGCACGTGGGCTGCAGCGGTTCAAGAAGGCAGCTCACCCCCACCTTCTCAAGGGGCAATTAGAAATGGGCAATAAATGCCCACATCCCATGAACGAATATCAAAAGAAAACCCTAAAAGTTCCACCGTGAAGAAAATCACCTCGTTCCTAAATATTAAAGCAAAAAGAAAAAAAAAGTCAAAATAAATATGCATGACAGAATCCCTAGGTGCTTAATGGTAGCTGAAAGGTACTTAAACCTCTGCTAAAAAGGAAGGAGAAATCTTTAAACCTCTTCCTTCGGGAAACAAAAAAATTTCTTATGCCCTTTGTTTGGTTGTGAGTCTCTCACTAACAGTAGATAGCCTTATTCCATGTCGAGCTTAATACTGAAGTTGTACCTCCGAGCAGGTCAACAACAACCTGTTAGACAAAGTTGCATTTCCTTAGCATCTCGAATGTCAAATAAAGTCAATCACTCCACACGCCTGCCCATTCAGAACCGAGAGATGGAGGAACGTCTTTGCTTCAGGATCAGTTGGATTTTTACTGGTCGTGTGTCCGGAACATTTACCTGGGGTCACTGGTTTGAACAGTGACAGGACCAGCTCGGAAACATTCCTTGTTTTCTCATTTAGAAGCCTGAAGTCTCCAGAGGTGGAGAAAGCTAGTGTTTACTTCCCAAGATTTGCACAACACTTGTCATGTGTGGATTCTTCAACCTTCTGCTCTCTCGAGATGCCAACATTTGAATGCCAAAGTTTTTCACCACTATTGAATGCCAGAGTAGATCACCTCACTTTGCAGGCGATAAATGGCGCCAGAACTAATTCATCACTTTCCAGGATATTGAGGAGGAACTAAATGTTGGAAAAGTGCACTGTGACACCATAAGGCCTTAACACTATAAGATGTAAGAGTAGACAAGGCCATTCAGCCCATCGAGTCTGCTCCGCCATTCAATGAGATCATGGCTGATCTGATAATCTTCAACTCCACTTTCCTGCCTTTCTCCAATAACTTTTGATCCCCCTTCCTGATGAAAAGTCTGCAGTGAATATACTTAGTCACAGTATCCTGTATTTAAACAGCCCCGAGACTGCTGAGTTAATGTGGGGAGACAGGAGAAGCTGATGTTCCTCTACAGCAAGGAAGGTTCAGAGGAAATTTAATTGAGCTGTTTAAAATTGCTGGGGTTTTGGACAGGGTGAATGTT
This sequence comes from Stegostoma tigrinum, assembly GCF_030684315.1. Taxonomy (NCBI): domain Eukaryota; kingdom Metazoa; phylum Chordata; class Chondrichthyes; order Orectolobiformes; family Stegostomatidae; genus Stegostoma; species Stegostoma tigrinum. The sequence continues at coordinate 125,807,383 of NC_081358.1, read as the reverse complement.
TCCAACGGGACATAGATTAAATGTAATCGCTAAAAGAAGCAAAAGGGGGGAATAGGAGGGAGCTATTTTATTTTGAACATTAGTGAGTTGTGGTGATCTGAAACACTGAGCTGGGAAAGGTGGTGACAGCGGATTCAATATGAATTTTCAAAAGGGAACTCGAGAAACATTTATAAGAGATTTGCAGGACCGCAGGGAGAGGGAATCTTGTCTCAGAGGGGAGTGAATCTATAGAATTCTTTACCACAGTGGGCTGTCGAGGTTGGGTCATTAAAACTGGGAGAGACAGATTTTTAATCAGTGAGGGGAACGGAGGGTAATGGGGAAAAGGCAGGAAAGTGGAGTTGGGGATTATCAATCAGCCATGATATTGAATGGCAGAGCAGACTCAATGGGCTGAATGGCCTACTTCTGCTCTTGTGTTTTATTGTCTTAAGTACGAATTAAGTAGCTCAACACATTAGGTCAGACATAATGGGCCAAATGGCCTGTTGCTAAGCAATATCATTCATTCTCTCTTCAAGATTTAATGCATTTTTTTATTGAATCTCATCAAAAAACATGAATTGCTGAAACAACTTGGGGCAAAGACCTTAAGGCTCATCTCAGGCCTTCCACTGCCTGGCCACAGCTCGGCTTTGGACTGGCTTGAGGACGGTCAGTGGTCTGTTTCCTGGGGAATGGGATGGGGGAATCGGGGTAAGGTGGGGAGAGAAAGAGAGAGGGAGAGAGACAGAGAGGGGGAGAAAGAAAGGGGGTCATAGAGATAGAGAGAGATGAGGGAAAGAGAGAGGGAGAGTACGACATAGACAGGGAGAGAGAAAGAGGTCAAGATAGAGAGAAAGAGAGAGGGAGAAAGAGAGAGAGAGAAAGAGAGAGATGAGAGTGGGGGAGTGACAGAAAGATGGAGACAGAAGGTGACAGGGAAAGAGGGAAGGAGAGAAATAGAGAAAGGGAGAGAGGGAGAAAGAGGGGCAAAAAGAAAGAGTGAGGGACAGAGAGAGGCAGACAGGAGAGAAAAAGCAAGGCCGGAGGGAGAAAGAGAGAGAGCGAGAAAGAGGGGAAAGGAGAAATATAGAGACGACGGCTTGAGAAAGGGAGAGAGAAAGAGAGACAGGGAGAAAGAAAGGAATAAAGAGAGTGGAGAGATTAAGAGAGAGAGAAAGCGAAAGGAAAAAGAGAAAGGAGTGGAGAGGAAGAAAGAGGGAATGATGGTGGAGAGAATGAGAGAGAGAGGGGGCAAGAGGATGATTGACAGAGAGAAAAAGGGGGAGAGATCAGGGAAGGGAGAAAGAAAGACAGGAAATCAAGTGAAATCCAGGCTGGTGAAGGGGTTAGTAATGGGAACCTGGGTATTTTTATCAGTGGTATTTCTGTAAGCAAATAACAGAACTCCCAGATAGTGGACTGGCTGTGGCACGGTTGCCGAAGAGTAGGGGTCTGGGAAGATATTGTGGTCCGGAGAATCTTTACACTCAGGTAGTGGTTTCACAAGTTACGCACTAATGAAAATGGTGCTTATCATTTTCTGGTAACACAGTAAACAGTGTTTTACAGATAACTTTGGAGAATGGTGTTGTATCTGTCAGTACAGAAAACCATTCAGCCCATCATGGCTATCCTTGCTCCTTCCGAGATTTAGACTTTTTCTTATTTGTTCAGGGTATGCAGGTTTCACAGACGTGGAAGCATTTATTGCCCATACCTGCCTGTCCTTGAGAAGTTCTCTCTCGAACTATTGAAGTTCCTGTCCTATATCATTCTCTTCCTCTTCCCCCTCTGCTTCTTTTACCAATTATATTTAATCTGCGTCCCTGTGGTTCCCGTTGGAAACATTCACCCTGTCCAAACCCCCAGTGATTTTAAACAGCTCAATTAAATTCCCTCTGAACCTTCCCTGCTGTAAAGGAACATCAGCTTCTCCAGTCTCCCCACATTAACTCAAACCCCTCATCCCAGCAAGATAAGAACACCCACAATGTCCTGAGGGAGGGAATTCCAGGATTTTGACCCAGTTACAGTGAAGGAACAGCGATATATTTCCAAGTCAGGATGGTGAGTGACTCGGAGGGGAACTTGTGGGGGCTGGTGTTCCCATGTATCTGCTGCCCTTGTCCTTCTGGATGGAAGTGGTCATGGGTTTGGAAGGTGCTGCCTGAGGATCTTTGGTGAGTTTCTGCAGTGCATCTTGTAGATGGTACACACTGCTGCGGCTGAGTGTCGGTGGTACAGGGAGTGGATGTTTGTGGATGTGGTGCCAATCAAGCGGCTGCTTTGTCCTGGATGGTATCGAGCTTCTTAAGTGTTGTTGGGGCTGCACCCATCCAGACAAACGGGGAATATTCCATCACACTCCAGACTTGTGCCTTGTAGATTGTGGGACAGGCTTTGGGGAGTCAGGAGGTGAGTTGCTCGCTGCAGGATTCCTAGTTTCTGACCTGCTCTTGTAGCCACTGTGTTTATGTGGTGAGTTCAGTTGAGTTTCTACTCAATGGGAACCCTCAAGGTGTTTTGGTTCATTCGTCTCATTGGACCTGCCCCTTCCCCTAAGCTCCAAATGCACAGAAGCATACAAAATAGGAGCAGGTGTAGGCCACTTGGCCCTTTAAGATTTCTGCTATCCGATAAGATCACGGTTGGTATAACACTTTGACCTTGTTTACCCAAGAGGAATTCATCTAATTCTTCATGAACCTTTCTGCAAAGCTCAAAGAGATTAGATTGACAGTCAATAACATTTTGTTTGAAAGCAGTCATATATTTTGTATAGAGAGGGTAGTGTCGGACCATGAATAATAATAGAAATTGATACTGCAATATCAGCCCTGACTGGTAGGGACTGTGTTCCTGAACCAGGGCTGCACTCTGGCCCCTCTGGCCAACCTTGGGCTCTCTTAGCGAGGGAAGGAATCACTGTTTCTCAACACCACATCCTGACTGTCCTCATGGTGAGACAGGGTCAATGGCTGCAGCCATTCAGCCCCATTGAGCTCATTCTGCTGTTCAGCGATATCCTGGCGGATCTGTGTCTGAACCCAATCTCATGGACTCATTGCTGAAGAATCCCTAGTCAGCAAAACTCTAACCATTTCATACTTAAACTGATTAATTCATCCTGAACTCACCAGCTCAGAATGTCATAAGGGACTTCACAGTCAGCAAAGCACTAGAAGCAGGAATAGGCCACACAGCCCCTCAAACCTGCCCCATACTTCATCGCTGCTAGAACCTCAGCAGGTCTGGTAGTGGCCGTGGAGGCAGAATAAAGATTTAACATTTTGAAGTCAGTGTTACTCTTCTTCAGACCTGGAACATGACTGAAGATGCTCTCCACTCTGATGGCCCTCGCACGCGACAATGTCACCTGAGTGAATGCAAGCAAGTTATAGATGGCCTTGCAGTGCTCTTGAAATAGGAAACCCTGCATTCTGGTGATGATTAAAGCATCAGAGAATATTACAGCATAGAGGGTGGACATTTGGCCCATCTTGTCTGTACTGGTTCACTCTCCAACTACTGCCAGTACTCCTACTATTTTTAAAGAAACCTGCAAAAACGTTTCCCCCTTTAAGCCTTTTACCAAAGCCCCTTCTTCTGAAAGTTGTTATTGACTTTCTCGAACAAATTATCATCTCTCCTTTGCCAATTATCTCCAATTCTATCCCCTCTGGTTACTGACCCATCTGCCAGTGCTAACACTTCTTCCTTATTTGCTATTCATTCATTTTTTAAAAAGTTGTTTTTGTTTTTGAAAGAAAGCCCATTTTATCCTCATTTGAAGAACGAAACTAAATTTGATGCAGTTGATATTTTTTGTTGAGCCACACAGTGTCGAATTACCATTTGCATTCATGTACCGAAAGGCTTCTTTGTAGCTCCCACTGCTGAGGCAGAATAGCCAAAAAAGTTACGTTAAATCGAAAACACCACAAGTCCAAAACAGACGCTATGGTAATCTTGTACTAAGCCCTGATTAGGCCAAAAATGCAGAAGTTGCTGGAAGAGCTCAGCAGGTCTGGCAGCATCTGTGAAGGAAAAATCCGAGTTAAGGTTTCGGATCCAGTGACCCTTCCTCAGGTCACATTTGGGCAAGATAACAAAGTGTGAAGCTGGACGAACACAGCAGGCCAAGCAGCATCCCAAGCGGAATATGAGTTGCTGTTCTTGCAACCTTCGGGTGGCATCATTGTGGCACTGCAGGAGGCCCATGATGGACATGTCGTCTGAGGAATGGGAGGGGGAGTTAAAATGGTTTGCGACTGGGAGGTGCAGTTGTTTGTTGCGAACCGAGCAGAGGTGTTCTGCAAAGCGGTCCCCTCAGGAACCCTGCAGCCCAATGGTATCAATGTGGACTTCACAAGCTTCCAAATCTCCCCTACCCCCACTGCATCCCAAAACCAGCCCAGTTCTTCCCCTCCCCCCACTGCACCATACAACCAGCCCAGCTTGTCCCCTCCACCCACTGCATCCCAAAACCAGCCCAGCCTGTCTCTGCCTCCCTAACCTGTTCTTCCTCTCACCCATCCCTTCCTCCCACCCCAAGCCGCACCTCCATTTCCTACCTACTAACCTCATCCCACCTCCTTGACCTGTCCGTCTTCCCTGGACTGACCTATCCCCTCCCTACCTCCCCACCTATACTCTCCCACCTATCTTCTTTTCTCTCCATCTTCGGTCCGCCTCCCCCTCTCTCCCCCTATTTATTCCAGTTCCCTCTCCCCATCCCCCTCTCTGATGAAGGGTCTAGGCCCGAAACGTCAGCTTTTGTGCTCCTGAGATGCTGCTGGGCCTGCTGTGTTCGTCCAGCTCCACACCTTGTTATCTTGGATTCTCAGCATCTGCAGTTCCTATTATGACATTTGGGCAAACTGTGTAACCCTCTGTTCTCCAATGTTGAAGCATTGAGGCAAGTGTATGGGGGAAAGCCAGTTACCAGGAATAACACCCAAACAGAGAGGCTACACTCAGCGAAGGAGATCAAATGGGCTAGAGTTCAACTCTGTGCAAAACAGGAAGGCTGTGTGCGATAATCCGATTCGCAAGCTTGAAGACAAATGAATGATACAAAACACTGAGGAACACTTGATACAGACTGCAGCACTACAGCTTATAGAGCGGCATGGTGGCTCAGCAGTTAGCATTACTGCAATAGGGACCTGGGCTCAATCCCAGCCCTGGGTGACTGACTGTGTGGAGTTTGCATGATCTTCCCCTGTCTGTGTGGGTTTACTCTCTCAGTCTAAAGATGTGCAGGTTAGGGTGGATCAGCTGTGCTATAGTTGTGCCATAGTGTTCAGGGATGTGTGGGTTAACAATGTGAATCACAGGATTAGGGGGTAGGTCTGGGTTGGATGGTATGGGCTGAATGGCCTGCTTCCACACGATAGATATTCTTCTCACCACTGAGTCCAGTGCCTTAGCCGCTCTCTTTCTTGTCATTATTTAAACAATGCCTTTCACAGTGCGTTTTTTTTTCAGAAATCATCAGAAAAGCAGAGGAAGCCCCTTAAGACTGCTTCACCATTCAATACAATCATCTCAAACTCAGCTCCGCTTTGCTGTCCTTTTATTCACTCTATGGGATGTGGGTGTCGCTGGCTGGGTCAGTATTTCTTGCCCGTCCCTAGTTGCCCCTTGAGAAGGTGGTGGTGAGCTGCCTTCCTGAACCGCTGCAGTCCTCCTGCTGTGGGTTGACCGACAACTAATTAAAAATCTGTCTATTCCCCCTTTGAATTTACTCAATGTCCCAGCATTCACCACTCTGAGTGAATTCCACACCTTCACGACCCTTTGAGAGAAGTAATTCCTCCTCCTCTCTGTTTGAAATCTGTCCTCCCCTTATCCCGAAGCTATGAGTTGTGTGTGTGCTGTAATGTTCTAGATGGTTGCTTTTATGATCTCATGGTTGACGGCAACATTTGAACAAGGTGTCTGACTGGTCAAGGGCTAAAACTCGCACTGTTCCTGACAGCATTCCGGTCTGGCTACCAGGCGGAGTGCGGCAAAGGGAGATGGCCAAATCTACCAAGAGATCAGGTCTGTAAGTGGGGTTGCCATGTTTCTGTCAGCTCATTCACATTGGGAGCTGTGTGGAGTTCAGTCGCTCGGAGCTGACAGGAAGCAAGCTAACAGAAGTGGAAGCAAATATACCTGTAAACAATGAAACCTGTGTGTCTGTGTGTGTGTGTCTGTGTGTGTCTGAGAGTATGTATGTGCACGCGTGAGTGTGTGTGTGTGTGTGTGTGTGTGTGTGTGTGTGTGTGTGTGTGTGTGTGTGTGTGTGTGTGTGTAAGTGTGTGTGTGTGTGTGTTTGTGTGTATGCACACACGAGAATGGGTATGTACGCGTGTGCATGCAAGAGTGTAAGTGTGTGTGTGTTTGTGTGTGTGCACGTGAGAGTGTGTTTGTATGTGTGCACGAGAGTGTTCAACAGAAGAATTCAACGAGCTTGAAAGGTTTAGAATGAGTAAATAAAAGAGAGCCTTTCCAGGAGAGGTGGTTCAGTAGCCAGAGGGACATGAGTTTTCAGTAATTGACAAAACAGCTAAAGGGAAGGCCACGGGAAAAAAGTCCAGAGGCTTGGTGTGGAATGTACTGTCGGAGGGAATGGTGGAACCTGATTCGATTGTGGCTTTGAAAGGGAAAATTGGAGAAATAATTGAAAAGGAGAATGTCAGGGGAAAGACGGATCAATTGAGGAGGAATACAAGGCAATGGGCGAAGTGTTGGTAAATGGGTGTAGAATAGTTGTAAAGGAGGAATATTTCTGAAGAAGGGTCTAGGCCCGAAACGTCAGCCTTCCTGCTCCTCTGATGCTGCTCAGTCTGCTGTGTTCATCCAGCTCCACACCTTGCTATCCTAGAATAATTGTGTGTTTGGTTTGGATTAGCAGAGATATAAGGGCCAAAGGGCCTTTTCTCTATGCTGAGGACCTCTATGACTCTATGAGTTCTTCAAAGAGTTTGCAGAAGCCTAGCCCCTGCTGAGACGTTTGGTAATTTGAACCCCACTCCTGAGACACTGGAGGCTGAGTGGTGCACTGAGGAGGTGCTGCTCTGTTAGGAGGGCCGAATTTAAGTTGCCCTCCCTGAGAGCATTGTGGGTCTAACCTACAGCACATGGGCTGCAGCGGTTCAAGGCAGCTCACCCCCACCTTCTCATGGGGCAATTAGCGACAGGCAATAAACACTGGCCCAGCAAACAACTGCAACAGCCCACAAGTTGATAAAAAAAGCCACAGTGGGATTTGAACCTGTATCCCCAAGGCATTAGTCTGTTTTGGCATAATTAGTCCAGTGACGATACAACTTCACCACCATCTCCTCCGTTTTAGTCCAAAATCATCTGTATCCTGCTGTATCCTTTCATAACCTTTCTGACTTTGCACAACACCACTATTTTTCATGTTGTCTGAAAATTTGGAAAATATATTGGACTAGACCTCAGACGGCACCTTCCAAACCCACGACCACTTCCATCCAGAAAGACAAGGTGAGCAGGTACATGGGAACACCACAATCTCCAAGTTCCCCTCCGAGCCACTCACCATCCTTGCTGGGTTGCTGGGTTCAAATCCTGAAATTCCCTCCTTAATAGGCACAAGATATGGTCAAACAAATTTGGAAAATAACAATTTCCATGGCTGAACTTGGGAGGAACAACTAAAGCCCAGCTTCAGTGGCCAATGGCACTGAGGGGAGTAGGTGAGTGGCAATGACCAGTATAGTGGGGATTTTTCCATTTTATGCACAGGGTGTGGGCATCAGTGGTTGGGCCAGCAATTATTACCCAGACAGTTACTGAAAGTCAACCCCAGCGCTGTGGCTCTGGAATCAAGTGTCAGTCAGATTTCCTTCCCGAAAGGATACGGTCCAATGATGCGGAAGTTTAAGCTGCCAGCCCAATTACACTAAGTCTGTGCTCCTGAGTAACTGACCACAAAGATATCCGGAATCCCTACTGGGCAGATGAGGCCATTCAGCCCATGAAGCTTGCACCTACCCTCCAAACCATCCACTCCCTAATCTATCCCCATAACACTGCGTTTCCCATAGCTAACTCATCTAGCCTAGACATCCCTGGATATTGTGGGCAATTTAGCATGGCCAATCCCCCTAGCCTGCACATCTTTGGACTGTGGGAGGAAACCGGAGCACCCGGAGGAAACCCACGCAGACACGGGGAGAATGTGCAAACTCCACACAGACAGTCGCCTGAGGGTGGAATCGAACCTGCGTCCCTGGCGCTGTGAGGCTGCAGGGCTAACCACTGAGCTATGCTGCTTGACCAAACAGTTCAAGACTTAAAATGCACAAATGGCCCAATTTGCAAACGTCTCCCAAGATCTGTAGGAGGTGCACCTCTGTCTCCCAACATCTGTAGGAGGTGCACCTCTGTCTCCTAACATCTGTAGGAGGTGCACCTCTGTCTCCCAAGATCTGTAGGAGGTGCACCTCTGTCTCCCAACATCTGTAGGAGGTGCACCTCTGTCTCCTAACATCTGTAGGAGGTGCACCTCTGTCTCCCAACATCTGTAGGAGGTGCACCCCTGTCTCCCAACATCTGTAGGAGGTGCACCTCTGCCTCAGAGCTCAGGAGCAGCCACTGAACCAGCTGGGGACAGGCAGAATTCTTCTTTTTTTCCCTTTATTCATTCATGGGATGAGGGCATTGCTGGTGAGGCAGCATTTATTGTCCATCCCTAATTGCCCAGAGGGCAGTTAAGAGTCAACCACATTGCTGTGGGTCTGGAGTCACATGTAGGCCACGGACAGATAATGATGGTGGTTTCCTTCCCTAAAGGACATTAGTGACCCAGATGGGATTTTCCCAACAGTCGACAATGGGTTCATGGTCATCATTAGATCCTTAATTCCAGATATTTATTGAATTCAAATTCTACCGTCTGCTGTGGCAGGATTCGAACGAATGTCCCCAGAACATTGTCTGGGCCTCTGGATTAATAGTTGAGCGGTAAATCTCCCCCTAACAGTGTCTAATGACACACGTCAACAGATGGTGCCTTTCTGCTGCCTCCCCACCAACTCCCAGAGATAAGCTTTAAAGGCAACACACCCTCCAAATGTAAAATGACATAAGTTCAGTGAATGGGTTCGGGACTGAATGCCAGTCTGAACCATGACAACCCCAACAACCATCTGTGATTGTTATAAAATCCCACCTGAGTCCTGGGATGGGTGGGCTGCTATATGAAGGGAGACTGGGTCATGTGGACTAGAAATGAATGAGGGAGGGGAGCTCATAGAAACCTGCAAATTTCTAACAGGATGAGACAGGAAGGATGTTCCCGGTGACCAGAACCAGGGGGTCACAGTCTAAGGATACAGGGTGGGCCATTGTGGACTGAGATGAGGAGAAATGTCTTCACCCAGAGAGTGGGGAGCCTGTGGAATTCTCTGTCACAGAAAGTGATTGAGGCCAAAACACTGAATGTTTTCAAGAAGGAGTTAGATATAGCTCTCAGGATGAGAGTTTGCTCGCTGAGCTGGAAGGTTAGTTTTCAGATGATTCGTCACCATTCTAGGTAACATCATCAGTGAGCCTCCGACGAAGCGCTGGTGTTATGTCCCGCTTTCTATTTGTCTGGTTAGGTTTCCTTGGGTTTTCTAGAACCTTCCAGCTCAGCGAGCAAACTCACATCCAGAACCTCAATCTGAGCTACAAATCTTCTCAAAACTCGATAGCTCTCAGGGCTTAAGGGATCAGCGGATATGGGGAAGAAAAGTGGGGACAGGAGATTGAGTTGAATGAGCGGCCATGATCATATTGAGTAGTGGAGCAGGCTTGAAGGGCCGAGTGGCCCAATCCTGCTACTAACTTCTATGTTTTTTTTATCAACATTTAGGGAATAGAATCTTCTGTCCTTACCCTGCCTGGCCTACACATGACTCCAGACCCAAGGCAATGTGGCTGACTCTTATTTCCTCTCTGAAATGGCGAAGCAAGCCTCTCAGTTGAAGGGGCCATTAGGAACAGGCATTAAAAGGGATGGCCATGTCGGTGACATCCACATCCCAGGAAGGAATCCTGCTGCGGCAGATGGTGGCATTCGAATTCAATAAATGTCTGGAATTAGGAATCTAATGATGACCATGAATCTTTTGTTGATTATTGGAAAAACCCATCTGGTTCACTAAGGTCCTTTAGGGAAGGAAACTGCCATCCTTACCCAGTCTGGCCTACATGTGATAATGGGAACTGCAGATGCTGGAGAATCCAAGATAATGAAATGTGAGGCTGGATGAACACAGCAGGCCAAGCAGCATCTCAGGAGCACAAAAGCTGACGTTTCGGGCCTAGACCCTTCATCAGAGAGGGGGATGGGGAGAGGGAACTGGAATAAATAGGGAGAGAGGGGGAGGCGGATCGAAGATGGAGAGAAAAGAAGATAGGTAGAGAGGAGAGTATAGGTGGGGAGGTAGTGAGGGGATAGGTCGGTCTAGGGAAGACGGACAGGTCAAGGAGGTGGGATGAGGTTAGTAGGTAGGAAATGGAGGTGTGGCTTGGGGTGGGCGGGAGGGATGGGTGAGAGGAAGAACAGGTTAGGGAGGCAGAGACAGGCTGGACTGGTTTTGGGATGCAGTGGGTGGGGGGAAGAGCTGGGCTGGTTGTGTGGTGCAGTGGGTGGAGGGGACGAACTGGGCCTACATGTGACTCCAGACCCACAGCAACATGGTTGACTCTGAACTGCCCTCTGGACAATTAGGGATGGGCAATCAATGCTGCCTAGCCAGTGTCATCCTGAGATTGGGGTTCTTTGGTAATTGACCTTTTTGGCCTTATCTCTGTGAGTGGGATAGTCAGTACCCGTTTATCTCACGCTCTAGTGCAGAAGGTGATTGGGGCTCCCACAGCAAACATCCAACGGGGGTGGGAGGTCACGCACAAAGCAATTACTCTCCGCACTGACATCACGCAAAACCTGAACTTCTAAACCAACTCGGCCCTAACTTGGCAAAGGGGAGAAAAGTCTACTGGTGGTTGTAAAGGTTAGCTGCTTTGTGACAAAACCTGTCACTTGAGGATTGACAGAAGTTGGAGAGCCTGCCTGTAACTTGATGACAGATATGGTCAGGTGGGGAGAGGGAAATGTGTGAATCTCCTCAGGGGCTATGCTTTCCTGTTTGAACTGGTCACCAGTAAAACCCTTTGGAGATGATGGTAGAAGAGGAAGAAATCTAAGGGTCAGTAGCTGCTTACTGACAGAGGAACCTTCAGGACCAGGGGATGTGTTTCCTTCAAGTCAGCTCCTCACAAACTGTGGGCCACAAACCCCTCCCCATCAGATTGTGAGACAGGAGTTTACAATGGCATAGGGATCAGACTAGATTGTATAAGAGTTTGGTTCGGCCACATTTGGAGTACTGTGTACAGTTCTGGTCGCCACATTACCAAAAGGATGTGGATGCTTTGGAGAGGGTGCAGAGGAGGTTTATCAGGATGTTGCCTGGTATGGAGGGTGCGAGCTATGAAGAGAGGTTCAGTAGATTAGAATTATTTACATTAGAAAGACAGAGGTTGGTGGGGGGGCACCTGATTGAGGTCTACAAAATCATGAGGGGTATAGACAGGGTGGACAGCAAGAAGCTTTTTCCCCAGAGTGGGGGACTCAATTACTAGGGGTCATGAGTTCCTGGTGAGAGGGGAAAGGTTTAAGGGAGATACGCGTGGAAAGTTCTTTACACAGAGGGTGGTGGGTGCCTGGAACGTGTTGCCAGCAGAGGTGGTAGAGGCGGGCACGATAGCATCATTTAAGATGTATCTAGACAGGTACATGGATGGGCAGGGAGCAGAGGGATACAGATCCTTGGAAAATAAGCGACAGGCTTAGACAGAGGATCTCAATCGGTGCAGGCTCGGAGGGCCGAAGGGCCTGTTCCTGTGCTGTAATTTTCTGTGTTGTTTGTTCTTTTACATAGTCCCTTAAAATCCTTGAGGTGGTTTTTCTGATGGTGCGTGTGATCTGTTGGACATGTCTACGAGGACTAACTGCTGCTCTGGAACAAAACCCAGTAAAAAAGGCTCAATCTTTGTCTGCGTTCTGCAGCATAAACACTCCACCACAGACTGAACCACACCTCCCCCCGCCTCACGCACAAACTGAAATCGTCCACTCAACCAGTCTCATCTCCCCTCACATCGTCATTCCATGGTCAGGCAGGGTACGAGGCATGAAATTGGGATCACACCGGGAGAACAGGTGGGAAACTCTGCCTGAAACACAGACGAGGAAGGTAATGAGAAATCAGTTTTTATATTGTTTTCCCTGCCCACTGATTTCAAAAACAGCCACCTCTTACAAACAGCCAAGAGAAAGCTGTTAGACAGCATCGAGTGGAGAGACGAAGAAAGGACACTCTCACTGTGGTAACAGCTTATAGGAAATTAGTAATGTTACTTTGGGAACATGGATCTTGGGGTAATGGGTGAAAAATGGGGAGGCGATGGCCTAGTGGTATTATCTCTGGACTGTGCAAACCATAGACCCAGATAGTGGTCTGGAGACCTGGGTTCAAATCCTGCCACAGCAGCTGGTGGAATTTGAACTCAATAAAACATCTGGAGTTAACAATCAAATGATGACTGTGAATCCATTGTCAATTGTTGGAAAAACCCATCTGGTTCAATAATGTTCTTTCGAGAAGGAAAATTTGCTTTCTTTAGCTGACTAGCCTACATGTGATTCCAGAGATATGGTGAATTAAAATGGCCCTCTGACAGACAGTGGACAATAAATGCTAGGCCTAGTGAGTGATGCCCATATCCCATGAATATATATATAAAAAGACATCATGTGACCTAAGCTTAGTAACTAGAAATGCTTACTGAGTACTGCACAGACAGATGGCCAGAGATGACATGCAGGTTTAATTCCATAGCAAAGGTGCCAGTGGAGGGTAGTTTTTAATTTTTGGGAAGTCTTCAGGCTATCACAGTTGGAAAGAAGCAGCCTGAAGGAGTGAAAATCTAACAAAAGTGAGTCAGTTAGCTTGTCTGAATGTCTCAGGGAGAGACAGTAACAAAGAGAATCACATCCAGTCAACATACAGAGTCATTGAAAGAATAAAATTTGTTAAGAGGTTGAAAATATAAAGTAAATACAGGAGAGAACTGAGTGTCTGTAAAGGATACTGTTGAGAAAAAGGTCTGAATGCTTTCTTTGCTGACTATGATAGGATCTTTCCAAACTGCCTTATACATAGCATTGCTCTCTCTTCTTTTGTGTGATAAACGTAAGCCCTTTTGTTAACGGTAGATTGGCATCTGCTTGGCTTCAGCTGCAGACCACTAAAGCAACTAAGTTGTAAAGCAAAACATATGGTCGATCAAGGTTCGAGACATAAAAAAACTACAGATGCTGGAACCCAATGTAGACAAACAGGAAGAACACAGGAGGCCTGGCAGCATCTGGAGGAAAGGGGCAGTCAATGTTTCGGGTGTTATCCTTCTTCAGGACTGAATGTGGGGCAATTTGGGGGGGCGGGGGCTGCTGCAGATAAAGGGGCCGAAGGGGTGGGTAGCAGAATGGTGGTAATAGGTGGACACCAGTAGTAGGTACGAACTGGTTCATCGATGGGACGGATGAATCTGGCTGGTGGCTGGAAGGGAGGGTCAGAAGATGGAAGGGAAGGGAGGACGTGTGGAAGGAAAAGGAGCCGGGGGAATGGGTGGAAAGGCTATTTGAAATTAGAGAACTGTGTCGAGTCCTCTGGGCTGTAGGGTCCCAGGAGGAAGATAAGGCGTTGTCCCTCAAATTTATGTTCTGAGTTACTGCCTTTCATTCTACTTTCTTGCGCCCTCCCTTTCAGACAACAAATTCATCCCTCCCATTGACCAACCAGTTCATAACTACTACCAGTGTCCACCTATCACCACCGTTCCGCTAACCCCCCTATAACTGCAGCTCCCCCGACCCCCACATCCAGTCCTGAAGAAGGGTAATACCCGAACCGTTGACTGTTCCTTTCCTCCAGATGCTACCTGGCCTGCTGTGTTCTTCCAGCCTCCTGTTTGTCTAATATGGTCTGTCAGGCCAGTTTCTGGGGCAACTTGCCTAATGTTACCATCAGCTGGGATTGTCATATCGGAGGGAGATTACCTCGACAATGTATCATTTACAGTCATTGTAGTAATTATAGCAATCATTGCCGTAAATACTGTCCCAGAGTGAAAACACTGAAAAAAGCAGACTGGGTGCTATGCAGTAAGATCTGGGAGCGGCAGAGAGACTCAGTTAAAACAAAGTGAAAATAAACCCAGGGAGACAGAACAGAAAATCTAAAATCACATTTACAATAAAATAAAAGCTAAGGCTGAAATAAGTGTTCGGCAATTTTCATCTCACCTTTGGTAAAAATGATTTGAGTTCACAGGAAGATCACAAGGTGTTAATGGGCTCCTTGGTCCTCATTTTAAACTTTGCCCTAAACACATGGTGCACTCATATTTATATTAAGGCATCATTTACTCCATAATCTCACTGACTCTTGGGGCTGTGGGATCTATTTTTATTGAGAGGCAGCCGGCTCTGGACTGCAGTATTTGGGAGCTCTGCACACACTGAGGAGCTCTCCCACTGTCCTGCCTCAACCAAGCACTTCCACAAACATGCTCGATGCTCATTTATATCCCTTCATTAGGGGCAGTGCACTGAAACAGATTGTTGAAGAAGTTGGTCTAATCAGGAATGACATTACAGAGGTGGCAGTAGAAGGATTTGCATCATATTTACAATTGCCCTTCACCTTTGCCTGGGAGTCAGCAACGTGCATTTTGTTCACTGGGCCACTCTTGCGCTGAGGTGTAGTCAGTGGGTAACATTCACCCTCTCAATCATACAACCATGGGCTCAAGTCCCACTTTGGGAGCTGGGTCACAGACAATGAGTGCTGGAATATGCCATTCAGCCCATCAAGCCATGGCTGATTTTCAACCTCAAGGCCAGCTTCTTGCTCACATTCCCCACATCGCTTGCTGTCTTTAATGCCTGGAATCCTAGAAGCTTGATGTGAGCTCAGAGACACTATTGACTGTTGCCTTTCTGTTTGGCACTGGGAGAGCGCTGCACTGTTGGAGGTGCTGTCTTTGGCATGTGACATTTAACTGGGGCATTGTCTGCCATCTCTGCCGAGTGGGTGAACACTTTAAACAACAGTGGTGCCCCAGTCAATAATCAGCCCTCTACAACACAGCAGGGACTGCGTTACTGTCTGCGGCATCTCCCAAAGCTGAGAGCTCACCTAGGGCTTGCAAGAACAAAGGAGCTGGTCATTGACTTCAGGAAGCTGAGAGGAGGGCATGCCCCCGTCTGTACCAGTGGTGCTGAAGTGGGGATGGTCGAGAGAGTCAAGTTCCTGGGAGCGTTGATTACCAACAATCTGTCCTGGTCCATGTTGATACTACAGTCAGGAAAGTACAACAATGCCTCTACTTCCTCAGGAAGCTAAGGAAATTTGGCACCGCCACAAGGACTGTTACCAATTTTTATAGATATACCATAGAAAACATCCTGTCTGGATGCCTCACAGCTTGGTATGGCAACTGATCTTCCCAAGATCACAAGAACCTATAGAGAGTCATGAACACAGCCCAGTCCATCACACAAACCAACCCCCCATCCATTAACTCCATCTATACTTCCCGCTGCCTCAGGAAAGCAACCAACGTGAACAAAGACCCTTTCCACCCTGGTTATACTCTCTCCCACCCTGTTCCAATGGGCAGAAGATATAAAAGTTTGAATACACATACAAACAGATTCAGGAACAGCTTCTTCCTTGCTGTTAACAAACTAATGAACTGACCCATCGAATGTTAATTGATGCTCAAATATTGACCAGTAAACATGGGCCTCCTCACTGGGCCTTCCAATAGAGAACAGTAAACATGAGCCTCCTTCCAATTGGACCGTCCATTAGAGACCAGTAAAAATGGGCCTCCTTCCCGCTGAACCCTCCATTAGAGACGAGTAAACATGGACCTCCTTCCCATTGGACCCTCCACTAGAGACCAGTAAACGTGGACCTCCTCCTTTCAACTGGACAGAGAAAGGACTGGGGTGGCAGATGTTCTCCTCTCTCTAAGGACTGGCTCTGAGTGACCAGGGTCATGTATGATGCATGTGTTAATAAAAAGGGACATGGCGACAGGATACCAGTTTCTGTGGAGTTATTTCAGTCAGTGATGCCCCTTTAGAGGAGAGAAATCTGCCATCCTTACTCAGTCTTGTGCATGTGGCTCTGGACCGACAGCAATGTGGCTGACTTTTAACTGCCCTCTGAAATGGCAAGATGCCCAGGACAAGGGCAATTTGGGATAGGCAGGAGATGCTGACCCAGTTAGTGGTTCCCACATCCCAGAAACGATTCTAAGAATGGCAGCAATTCCCTGAAGGAGAGGAAAGAGGGGAGTGACAGCTGCAGAGTGCTCACTTCTTGGAATTTTTCTTTTCCTTAGAAAGATGTATTACACCACATGGGACAGCATCTGACGTTCAGGATGTCACATCATTGGAGACCCTGCCACATCGTTCGTTTGACTGATTTCCCAAGCTACTACTGCACTTGGCCACAAGGATCAATGCAGTTGCCAGCCCAGCAGGAGCTCGGTCCAAAAAACACATTCCTTTTCTCTGGGAGTTGGTTACGAGCACTGGGATTCCTCCCTGCTCTGTCCACACGCTGTCAGTGCAACGTGACCCTGGTTTCTCTGTGGGCCGGATACCAGAACCTGCTCTCATCCAAACCCCGCTGTGCAGCTCAGCATTCAGCCACCCTCACAAATAACCCAAAGACGCGGAAGGCAAAGACTTGGAACAGGGATACGGATGAGGCGGGGGGAAAGGAATTAGTCAAAGCTTCCCAAAATTTGGCTCGATTGAAAAGCCAAGACGTCAGAGAGCCAGTGCAAGCTGTGTACATAGCAAAGAACACCACAAAGCTGCACATCTCTTGTACAGGTTTATTCTACAGTGTGTTTTGTGTCTCTCTCTTATTTAAAATTATTTTTAAAGGCAGTCGACCGGATCAGAGAGAGGAATCAAACCTAGAAAGGATTACACAGAATGTAGGACACAATCTGATGATGTCTGCAACTTTTGAAACGACATTTTTGATTCCAGAGCTGACTTATTGATGCAAATTATGAGCAGCAATGGACCCAGCGCTGATCTGTCTGAAACATCATATTGTTCCAAATGACCCTCCTGTACGCCCCCACTCTCCTCTTTCCGCCTTTAAATTCTTTCCGAGTTAAATTCTTGGACCACTGGGGTATGTTTTGGGGTAAGAATAAATTGTACAGGAGGGACAGTTTGCATCTTAATAATCGGGGGAGCAGCTTTCTGGCAGGCGGGTTTGCCACTGCAACACACGTGTGTTTAAACTAAGTCATGGGGGGGGTGGGACCAAACTGGAAATTTAAGAATGAAGTTAAAGGCAAAGTGACAATAAGAGAGGTTAAGAAGGACAACAGAATCAACAGAGCTGAAAACTCAAGAAGGGATCGTACAGTATGGCCAAGTGAAATAGGGATTGATAGGAAGGGTGAGGGGAGAAACAATATTATATATGAATGCATGAAGCAAAAGAAATAAGGTGGATGAGCTTGAGGCTCAGTTGGAAGTTGGCAAGTATGATGCTGTGGGGATAACTGAGACGTGGCTTCAAGTGGACAGGGCCTGGGAAATGAATATTCAGGGCTATATGAGCTATCGAAAGGACAGACTGATGGGCAGAGGGGATGGGGTAGCCCTGTCGGTGAGGAATGATATTCCGTCCCTTGCGAGGGGGAACATAGAGGCAGGAGATGTCGAGTCAGTGTGGATAGAGCTGAGAAATTCTAAGGGTAGAAAGACCCTAATGGGAGTTATCTACAGGTCCCCAAACAGTAGCCAGGAGGTAGGGTGCAGGTTGAATCAAGAGGTGAAATTGGCCTGTCACAAAGATATCACTACAGTTGTTATGGGAGATTTCAACATGCAGGTAGACTGGGAGAATCAGGATGGTACTGGACCCCAGAAAGGGAATTTGTGGAGTGCCTCCGAGATGGATTCTTAGAACAGCTTATACTGGAGCCTACCAGGGAGGAGGCAATTCTGGATCTGGTGTTGTGCAATGAACCGGATTTGATCAGGGACCTCAAAGTAAAGGAGCCAATAGGAGGTAGTGACCATAATATGATAAGTTTTAATCTGCAGTTTGAGAGGGAGAAGGGAGAATCGGAAGTGTCAGTATTGCAGTTGAACGAAGGGAACTATGGAGCTATGAGGGAGGAGCTGGCCATAGTTCAATGGTGCAATACCCTATCAGGGATGGCAGTGGAACAACAATGGCAGGTATTTCTGGATATAATGCAGAAGGTGCAGGATCAGTTCATTCCAAAGAGGGAGAAAGATCCTAAGGGGAGGCAGGGGCGGCCGTGGCTAACGAGAGAAGTTAAGGACTGTATAAAAGTAAAAGAGAAGTATAACATAGCAAAGATGAGTGGGAAGCCGGAGGACTGGGAAGCTTTTAAAGAGCAACAGCAGATAACTAAAAAGGCAATACACAGAGAAAAAATATAAAGGAGGACAGTAAAAGCTTTTTTAGGTAAGTGAAAAGAAAAAAAATGGTTAAGTCTAAAATTGGGCCCTTGAAGTCAGAAACGGGTGAATTTATTATGGGGAGCAAGGAAATGGCAGATGAGTTGAATCGGTACTTTGGATCTGTCTTCACTAGGGAAGACGCAAGCAATCTCCCAGATGCAGTAGGACCTAGGCTAATAGATGAACTGAAGGGAATTTATACGAGGCAGAAAATGTTGTTGATAGACTGTTAGGTCTGAAGGCTGATAAGTCCCCGAGACCTGATGGTCTGCATCCCAGGGTACTTAAGGAGGTGTCTCTAGAAATTGTGGACACGTTAGTAATTATATTCCAAGGTTCTATAGCTCCAGGATCAGTTCCTGCGGATTGGAGGGTGGCAAATGTTGTCCCAGTTTTCAAGAAAGGAGGGAGAGAGAAAACAGGAAATTACAGACCAGTTAGCCTGACGTCAGTGGTGGGAAAGATGCTGGAGTCAATTATAAAAGATGAAAGTACAACTCATTTGGATAGCAGTAACAGAATAGGTCAGAGTCAGCTTGGATTTACGAAGGGGAAATTGTGCTTGACTAATCTCCTGGAAATTTTTGAGGATGTAACTATGAAGATGGGTAAGGGAGAGCCAGCGGATGTAGTGTACCTGGACTTTCAGAAAGCCTTTGATAAAGTCCCGCATAGGAGATTGGTGAACAAAATTAGGGTACATGGTATTGGGGGCAAAATACTGAGTTGGATTGAAAATTGGCTGGCTGACAGGAAGCAAAGAGTAGTGATAAATGGGTCCCCTTCGGAATGGCAGGCGGTGACCATTGGGGTACCACAAGGTTTGGTGCTGGGACCGCAGCTGTTTATGATTTATATTAATGATATAGACGAAAGCATTAGAAGTAATATTAGCAAATTTGCTGATGACACAAAGTTGGGTGGCAGTGTGAAATGTGAGGAGGATGTTATTAGAATACAGGGTGACTTGGACAGGCTAGGTGAGTGGACGGATGCATGGCAGATGCAGTTTAATATGGATAAATGTGTGGTTATACACTTTGGTGGCAAGAACAGGAAGGCAGATTACTATCTCAATGGAGTCAAGTTAGGTAAAGGGGAAGCACAACGAGATCTAGGTGTTCTTGTACATCAGTCAATGAAAGCAAGCATGCAGGTACAGCAGGCAGTGAAGAAAGCTAATGGTATGCTGGCCTTCATAACAAGAGGAATTGAGTATAGGAGCAAAGAGGTCCTTCTGCAGCTGTACAGGGCCCTGGTGAGACCGCACCTGGAGTATTGTGTGCAGTTTTGGTCTCCCAATTTGAGGAAGGACATTCTTGCTATTGAGGGAGTGCAGCGTAGGTTCACAAGGTCAATTCCCGGAATGGCGGGACTATCATATGTTGAAAGATTGGAGCAACTGGGCTTGTATACTCTTGAGTTTAGAAGGATGAGAGGGGATCTGATTCAGACGTATAAGATTATTAAGGGATTGGACACTCTGGAGGCAGGAAGCATGTTTCCGCTGATGGGTGAGTCCAGGACCAGAGGACACAGTTTAAAAATAAGGGGTAGGCCATTTAGAACAGAGTTGAGGAAAAACTCCTTCACCCAGAGAGTGGTGGATATATGGAATGCTCTGCTCCAGAAGGCAGTGGAGGCCAACTCTCTGGATGCTTTCAAGAAATAGTCAGAGCTCTTAAAGATAGTGGAATCAAGGGTTATGGGGATAAGGCAGGAACAGGATACTGATTGTGGATGATCAGCCACGATCATAATGAATGGTGGTGCTGGCTCGAAGGGCCGAATGGCCTACTCCAGCACCTATTGTCTATTGTCTGTTGTCTATTAAGGCCAGGCTACAATCCATTCTGCTACCTACTCTGTGACTCCACATTCTCTGATCCTTCTCAATAATCTACGATGAAGCACCCTATCAAAGACCCTGCTGAAAATCCAGATTAGTTACATCACCTGCATTACCATGGGCTACACACCTTAAAAGTTTCAATAGTGTTGATCGGCCAACATTTCTCCATTTGAAATGTATGTTGAGTATTTTGTGAGACCATAACATGTCACAGAAGTAGGCCATTCAGCCCATCGAGTTTGCTCCACTATTCAATGAGATCACAACGGATATGATAATCCCCAATTTCACTTTCCTGCCTTTTCCCCATTACCCTAGATCCCCGTTCCTGATTAAAAATCTGTCTCTGTCAGTCTTGCATATACTTAATGACCCAGCCTCTACAGCCCTCTGTGGTAAAAAAATTCCATCAATTCACTCCCCTCTGAGAGACCAAATTCCTCCTCATCTCTGTCTGAAATGTGCAGGCCCCTTTATTCTGAGATTATTCCCTCTAGTCCTAGACTCTCCCACAGGGGGAAACATCGAAGGATTATTTAGATGGGGCACTTGTGATGCCAAGACATACAACGGGGCCAAGTGTTGGGAAAGATCTGTTCTGAACTGGAGGGATCTGTATCATTGGGACAGTCTCTACCTGGTCTGATCTGGAACCAGTGTTCTAGTGAAAAAGATAAACAGGGTAGTCACAAGGACTTTAGACTAGTGAAATGGTTGGTGGGGTGCGGGGGAGCAGGGAGTGGGGAACCAACATGAAATATAATGGTGAATACAAAAAAGAACGCAGCACAGTGGCTCAGTGGTTAGCACTGCTAACCAGGGACCCAGGTTCGATTCCAGCCTCAGGTGACTGTCCGTGTGTAGTTTGCACATCTCCCCGTGTCTGCAGGGGTTTACTCCGGGTGCTCCGGTTTCCGCCCACTGTCCAAAGATGAGCAGGGAAGCGGACTGACCATGTGAACTTGCCCATAGTGTTCAGGTTAGGGGGATGGGTCTAGGTGGGATGCTCTGAGGGTTGGTGTGGAACTTGTTGAGCTGAAGGGCCTGTTTCCACACCGTAGGGATTCTAATTTTATAAAACATAAATGGGATTAGAACAGATGGATGCTTGATGACCAGCACTGACATGATGGGCTGAAGGGCCTCATCTGTCTTATACTCAATGACTTGAATGAATAAACAACATTTGAAAAACATAAATGGGATTCATTTGGTCAGCTGCCCATCAGAGAAAGGGGGTGGTCGTTCTTGTTACTGCTTCATGATGAATGATACAGCTCGAGTATAGGGAAAATAACAGCATATTCGCCCTGGTTACAATCCTACAGGCCACTTCCACAATACTGTCTGCAGTTTCATTCTCATTAAATAAATCAGAATATCACTAACTCTCAAAACAGTGCAAGTAATCACTAGGGCTAGTTCCTCTGACAAGGGAGGCAGTTCTATCAGACAGAGAACAGATTAGGCCCATGTAGCAGGTACTTAAAAGATTGAGTGGTAATCTAGATGCACAGCAGATCCTGACAAGGTGGACCTTGAGGAATCAACTCCCCTTCCCTCCAGCAGTGGAATCTAGATTAATGGGAAATAGTCTCAGGGTCAGGGGCCCATCATGATGGGCTGAGATGAGCAGAAATCAATTCACTCAGAAGTTTGTGAATTCTTATAATTCTGTCCCTCCCAGAGGGCTATGAATGCTCCAGCTTTGAGCATTTATTTTTATTCATTCATGGGATGAGGGCAACGTTAGCCAGGCCACCCCTAATTACCCAGAGGACAGTTAAGAGTCAACCACATTGCTGTGGGTCTGGAATCACATGTGGGCCAGACCAGGTAAGGATGGCAATTTCCTTCCCTGAAGGGCAATAGTGAACCAGATGGGTTTTTCCCAATAATCGACAATGGTCATCATTAGACCCTTAATTCCAGACACTTATTGAATTCAAATTCCACCATGTGCAGTGGCAGGATTTGAACACAGGTTTGTCACAATGTTATCTGGCTCTCTGGACTAACAGTCCAGTGATAATGCCACTAGGATGTGTGTGTGAGGGGCTGGTGGTGGTAGAATTAGAATTAGTGAACCAGATGGGTTTTTCCAATAATCAACAACAGATTCACGGCCATCATTAGATTGTTAATTCCAGATACTTCATTGGAGTCAAATTCCACCATCTGCTGCGGCGCTAGAGCGGCACGGTGGCTCAGTGGTTAGCACTGCAGCCTCACAGCGCCAGGGACCAGGGTTCGATTCCAGCCTCGGGTAACTGTCCGTGTGGAGTTTGTACATTCTCCCTGTGTCTGCGTGGGTTTCCTCCGGGCGCTCCAGTTTCCTCCCACAGTCCAAAGATGTGCAGCCTAGGTGGATTGGCCATGCTACATTGCCTGTAGTGTTCAGGGGTGTGTGGGCTATAGGGGGATGGGTCTGGGTGGGATGCTTCAAGGGGCGGTGTGGACTTGTTGGGCCAAAGGGCCTGTTCCCACACTGTAGGGAGTCTAATAGAAAATCTAATCTAATAGATCCAAACCCCGGTCCCTGAAATGTTATCTGGGTCTCTGGATTGACAGCTCAGTGATAATAGGCCATCGCCTCCCTATTTAAGGCTGCAACAGAGTGGTTTTCGCTGTCACTGGGAATTAAGGGACACGGGGAGTGGGCAGGAGGGTGGAATTGAAATCCAAGATCAGCCAGGGATCATACTGAATATAGGAGCAGCCTCAATGGGCCAAATGGTCTCCTCCTGCTCTTATTTCTTGAGCTCTTATCAGAAGAATTTTATTTGGGTAGACAAGATTCGCAAAGAGTTTAATACTGGAACAGGGATAACGGGAACTGCAGATGCTGGAGAATCCAAGATAACAAAGTGTGGAGCTGGATGAACACAGCAGGCCAGGCAGCATCTCAGGAGCACAAAAGCTGACGTTTCGGGCCTAGACCCTCTCTCTCTCTCTCTCTCTCTGATGAAGGGTCTAGGCCCGAAACGTCAGCTTTTGTGCTCCTGCGATGCTGCTGGGCCTGCTGTGTTCATCCAGCCTCACATTTTGTTATCTTAATACTGGAACAAGTCAGACCAGACTCAAAATGTTAACTCTATCTCTCTCCCTCCCTATGCACAGGCTGTCAGACCTGCTGAGTTTCTTCAGCACTTTCTGTTTTTATTTCAGATCTTCAGCCTCCGCAGCATTTGGCGTTTACATGGACATTCTTCCCAGCATGGGGAACCTACAAAACGGGGTTGAATTCAATATATTCCAGACACAGTTTGATAGATCCTTAGACACTCTGGGGTGATTACATGACACATTGAAACAGTGTGAGGAGTGGTAGCTGAGATAGAATATTGTCTCTGATCCTATTAATTGGTGGTGCAGACTCAAGGGGCTGAATGGCCAACTCCCTGGTCCTGTTTCTTATGATTAAGCAGAAACTTAAAAGGAGAGAGACGGAGAGGGATAACAGGGGGAATTCTTGAGGTTACAGCCTATGGAAGGTGCAAAGAGATATCCGGATAATTTCCCGCTGCAGTGAAAATTAAATTTAGCAGATGATGGTCTGAGACTGGGGATTATTAGACTGAGCAATACAGTTCCTAATAGGTAAGCGGGTGGGGGTGGCTGAGTCACATCACAATATGTAAAACACAAAACAGGTCACAGCACAAATGAGACCCAAAGTCCACAATGACAGAGTGTGGGCAACTTTTCGAACATCAACACGAATCGTAATGCTTTAAAGTGGTAAAGATTATCACAAATAAATTATTCTGAGGACATTATCCTAGACAACGAAGGAATTACTGGAAGAAAGCTGCAGCATGAAAGGCCCACACACACCCACACACACGCACACACAGACACAAGCACACACACACACACACGCACAGACACAAGCACACACACACACAGACACACACACACACAAGCACACAGACACAAGCACATACACACACCGGCACAAGCACACACACACAGACACACAGACACAAGCACGCACACACACAAACACACACACACACACAAGCACATACACACAGACACACACACACAGACACAAGCACACACACAGACACAGACAAAAGCACACACACACACAGACACAAGCACATGCATGCACGTGCATACACACACACTCACGCGCACACACACACACGCACACGCACACACACACACATGTATGCACACGTGCACAGATACAAGCACGCACATGCACGTGCATACACACACAGTCACACACACACATGCATACATGCATGAACACATACACAGTATTGCACAAAGCACACAGAAAATTCACATAGCCTAGACAATAAACACCACAAGCTAACTGAAGGTAAAAAAAGTACACGCAACAAAATTAATCATCACATTGTCTTTTTGTTACCCTATTGTACCATGAACTGGGGGTGATTCTGTGGCAAAACCAACAATTTGAAAACCCAAATGTCTAGTGAGTAACTTGATCCTTCAAAGCACAGGATGCCAACAACAAAATCCTACATTTATGTAGCACTATTTAGTCCAAGATGCGTGAGCAGGATTACAGGGGCATTAACCGGGGAGATCAATTAGCTCAGTTGGCTGGTTTGCGATGCAGAGTGTCACCAGCAGCATGTGTTTAATTACTGCATTGGCTGAGGTTACCATGAGGGACTCTCTTTCTCGACCTCTCCCCTCGCCTGGGGTGTGGTGACCCTCAAGTTAAACCACCACCAGTCTTTCTCTAATGAGTCTGGTAAGACTATGCAACTTTTAAATTAGGTATGAAAAGCAAAAAGACATGATGAAGGGTCACTGGATCTGAAACATCAACTCTGTTTCTCTCTCTGTCCACAGATGCTGCCGAACATCCTGAGTTTCTCCAGCACTTTCCATGTTTGTATCTGATCTTCAGCATCTGCAGTTCTTTGTTCGGGACGTTAGGTGTTGGGAGGGGCTAAAAAACAAAGGAGGAAAGCTAGGCAGAGAAGTTGACAGAGTTCTCTGAGTCTGCTCTACCATTCGATAGGATCAGAGACAATCTTCCACCTCAGCTCCCACTCCCCCTCTGTTTAAGAGCTGTGTAATTCTCCAGAGTATCCAAAAATCAATCAAACTCTGTCTGGAACGCATTGAATGACAGACTGAGCATCCAACACTCTCTGAGGGAAGGAATTACTCATCAAGGGCTGATTGTTTTTCAGAGAATGTCACCCCATTTTCGAGATTCCCCAAGTTTGGGTAAACAATGTCCCCCAGCACTGGTTCTATCGAGCCTCCTCAGAGATCAAGATGCTGAAGTGAGATTACCTCAAAAGAAACAGGAGCAGGAAGAGACCATTCGGCCCATCAAACCTGCTGCACTCTTCCTGTCAGATTCAAGATGGCGCTGATGCGTGACAACCCTTTGTGAGCTCTACAGCAGATCTTATTCTGAAATTTCGTAGAATCATTCTGCACTTTTAAACCTCAATTCCATGTCTGTTAAAATTACTAACAACGTTCTCTCAAATCTATTTGCAGATCTGAAGATTCTCTGACCATCCAGGTTCAAGAACAGCTTCTTCCCCACTGTTATTAAACACTGAAAGGACCTCTTGAATTTAACGTTACTCTCGCTCTCTGTGCACCTTCCTTACACCCATAACATTGTATTCCTCACTCTGTTCCATTATCCTTATGTATTTTGTATGGTATGATCTGCCTGTGCTGCACACAAAACAAAACATTTCATTGTACTTAGATACATGTGACAATAATAAATCAAATCAAATCATATTAGTTTGTTCGCGGTTGATCTTGACCTGCAACTCCACTTTCCCGGCTGCTCCCTGTATCCCTCGTTTTACTGAGAAACCAAAGATCCGTACGTTAGGAATAAAATCCCCCACATTGGGATATAGGCAGCTGAGGGCACAACCACCAGTGGTAACCATTAGAACCAACTTGCTAGGCCTTTCAAATCGCATGCAGCAGGACGATGGATCAAATGGCCTCATGTTACAGAGCAAGATGGCCCCAGTAAATTAAAGATGGTATCACACTGCGGTTTTGTGATCTAAACATGGTGGATGTGCCTCATTGTTCTTCCCATTCCCTTGTCAGCAGCAAAGAGAGGCAATGATATGGTGGTAACGTCACTAGGCTGGTCATCCAGAATCCCAAGCTAATGTTCTGGGCATATGAGTTCAAATGCCATCATGGTAAATGGTGAAATCTGAATTCAATGAGACCATAAAGCATAGGAGGAGTATTAGGCCATTCCGTCCATCAAGTCTGATCTGCTGTTCCAACATGGCTGACACATTTCTCGACTCCATTCTCCTGCCTTCTCCCTTTAACCCTTGATCCCCCTCACTAATCTAGAACCTACCTATCTCCATTTTGAATGCACTCGACGACTGGACCTCAACAGCCCTCTGCAGCAATGAGCTCCACACATTCACCACCCTCTGGCCGAACAAATTCCTCCTCACCTCAGTTCCTTCACGCGGAGGCTGGGTCTGTGTCTGCGGGTCCTAGTCTCTCCTACTAGTGGAAGCATCTTCCCCGTGTCTGCTCTATCCAAGGCCTCCTAGTCAGTATTCTGTAAATTTCACTGAGATCCCACCCCCACCCCCCCACACCATCCTTCTGAGCTCCATTGAGTACAGACCCAGTGCCCTCAACCTCTCCTCAGATTGAGAAGCCCTTCATCACCAGGATCATTCTTGTAAACCTTCTCCAGACCCCCTGTAATGCCAGCACATCCTTCTTTGGATAAAGGGCTCAAAACTGCTCACAATATTCAAACTACAATCTGACCAGAGCCTTATACATCCTCAGCAGCATAGACCCTGCTCTTGTATTCTAGCCCTCTTGAAATGAATGCTAAGCAAGCATTTGTCTTCCTAACTGCCAAGTGAACCTGCATGGTCACCTTAAGAGAATCCTGAACCAGGACTGACAAAGTCCCTTCGTGCTTCAGATTTCTGGAGCTTTTCCCCATTTAGAAAACATCTAGCCTCTATTCTTCCTACCAAAGTACATAACCTCACACTTTCCCACATTATATTCTATTTGCCACTTCTTTGACCTGAACAATTTTTTTTAATACATTCAAGCATGTGATATGTGCGTCACTAGCTGTGCCAAGATTATCCGTCCCCTGGGCAGTAAACGGTCAACCCAGTAGCTGTGGGTAGCATCTGTGAACTAGATGGGTTTTCTGCAATGGATTCATGGTTATCATTAGACTCTTAATTCCAGATTTTTTTGCTGAATGCAATTCCACCATCTGCCGTGGCAGGATTCGAGCTCTGGCTCCCAGAACATTACCTGGCTCTCTGGACTAACAGTCCAGCGCTAAGACCATGAGGCCGTCCCGTCCCCTCAACAGCTTGCCTGTTGAAGTCAAAGGGACAGGCTCAGGCCAAAGAGCCAGAGCTGATGTTGTTGAAATGAAAAAACAAAGTGCTGGAGAAACTCAGCAGGTCCCTCATGGTTATCATTAGTTTCCCCAGAGTGGGGGACTCAGTTACTCGGGGCCATGAGTTCAAAGTGAGAGGAGGAAAGTTTAAGGGAGATATGCGTGGAAAGCTCTTTACGCAGAGGGTGGTGGGTGCCTGGAACGCGTCGCCGGCGGAGGTGGTAGACGCAGACACGATAGTGTCTTTCAAGATGTGTCTGGACAGGTACATGGATGGGCAGGGAGCAAAGCGATACAGACCCTTAGAAAATAGGTGATAATGGGAACTGCAGATGCTGGAGAATTCCAAGATAATAAAATGTGAGGCTGGATGAACACAGCAGGCCAAGCAGCATCTCAGGAGCACAAAAGCTGACGTTTCGGGCCTAGACCCTTCATCAGAGAGGGGGATGGGGAGAGGGGGATGGGGAGAGGGTTCTGGAATAAATAGGGAGAGAGGGGGAGGCGGACCGAAGATGGACAGAAAAGAAGATAGGTGGAGAGAGTCCTCAGGACATGGTCGAGCAGTTTCAAGGCTGAAGAGATTGCAAGAGAGTTGCAATGGGAGAGAGATTCCCTGAGGTTGGTCCAGAGGGAGGAGGGTAACTTCTTCAGGTTAGGCATCCCTGGAAGAGGCTTCGCAGTGAGGTTAAAATTGTATCAGTGATAATGGGAACTGCAGATGCTGGAGAATCCAAGATAATAAAATGTGAGGCTGGATGAACACAGCAGGCCCAGCAGCATCTCAGGAGCACAAAAGCTGACGTTTCGGGCCTAGACCCTTCATAAGAGAGGGGGATGGGGAGAGGGAACTGGAATAAATAGGGAGAGAGGGGGAGGCAGACCGAAGATGGAGAGAAAAGAAGATAGGTGGAGAGAGTCTTCAGGACATGGTCGAGCAGTTTCAAGGCTGAAGAGATTGCAAGAGAGTTGCAATGGGAGAATGGGGTGCATGCTTGAGGGGCTGACTGGCCTGGTCCGAGGATGTTGCGTCAGACAGGATAGATTTTCAGCACTCCGAAGAATATTGTGTAGAATGCAATTTTGAGGTTCCATTACATTTTCTGGACAGAATTCTGAACGTGAACAGACCCCTCTGCTGAAGTCAAAGCTTCACCTTCCCTCTCAATTCTGGAGTTACTCAATTAAATTGAAAGTTAGTGTCAGTGATGGCGACCCTGAGGCTAACACCAATTATCATAAAAACCCACCTGGATCACTGGGAAAGAAGTCATAGCCTCACAGAACCCCTATAGGGCAGAAAGAGGCCATTCAGCTCATCAAGATTGTACTGATCCTCCGAAGGGTAGGGGGCTGGTGGGATTCTCTATCTCTACAACCTTGCATTTCCCACGGCTAACCCACCTAGTTTGCACATCCCTGTACACTGTGGGAAACTTAACATGGCCAATCCACCCTAACCTGCACATCTTTGGGCTCCGGGAGGAAACTCACGCAGACACAGGGAGAATGTGCAAACTCCACATGGACAGTTACCTGAGGGTGGAATCGAAGCCGGTCCCTGGCGCTGTGAGGCAGCAGTGCTAACCGCTGAGCCACCGTACCATCTGCTTTACCCAGTCTGGCCTACATGTGACTCCAGACCCACAGCAATGTTGTTGACTCTTAACTGCCCTCTGGGTAAATTAGGGATGGGCAATACATGCTGGCTTGGCCTGAGAGATAGTGATTAATACTCAGGAAAAGAATGTACTGGAGCTCCATTTTGCAGTCTCCATCCGAGATGGGTTCAGACCAGTGTGCATCATTGCTAAATTGTACTAGTCTCCCTTTCAGGATTGTAAGTGACTCCCACATGAAAGAATTCTTCTGGTGCTTAAAGTCAGTGATGTAAACAAAGCCATTTAATGGAGAGGAAGTGGGAATATGTCATTGAGATAGCGAGGATCAACCATGATCCTATTGAAAGCTGGAGCAGACTCGAACGGCTGAATGGCCTGTCCCTACTATTTTCTGTGTGTTCTTGCCTTCAAAGAAGACAACAAAGTCGTGCTCAGAATGTTACAGCACAAAACAGGCCATTCGGCCCGAGTGCTCTTTACCAGAGTTTGTACTTCACATGAACCTCCGCCCATCCCCTCTTCATCTCCACCCCCCACAAAAGCCCACGCCAGAGACTCCTTATTGCCTTTCTCCACTTTGTGTTTGCTTCAATTCAATGTGAATGTATCTGCTGATCACCTTTAATATTCCATGCAGGAGTGGGTTCCACAGTCGAGGGAGTTTGTCCGGGTGAGATTTATTAACCAGATGAGCAGAAAAGATGGCTTGTTAAGGTCTGATGCTGCGTTTCGATTGCTCTGTTGTTGCTGAAGTGCAGCCTACGATGACAAGTTGCCAAGTACTCTCAGCGCTGCTTGTGTGCGCAATGGTTTGGAGAAGTAGGGGATTGGCAGAACCAGAAACACCAGTAAACAACAGCATTCAGAACCATCAATTTTACTTTGCATTTTATGGCAACACTCGAGCACAATTCTGTGGCTGCTTTTCAATTTCTGTTTGACTAGAATCCTGAAACGGGATTGATGAGAGACAAAGCCAATCTCTCTTTAGGGCGGCACGGTGGCTCAGTGGTTAGCACTGCAGCCTCACAGCACCAGGGACCTGGGTTCGATTCCAGCCTCGGGCGACTGTCTGTCTGTGTGGAGGTTGCACATTCTCCCCGTGTCTGCGTGGGTTTCCCCCGGGTGCTCCGGTTTCCTCCCCCAGCCCAAAGATGTGCAGGTTAGGTGGATTAGCCATAGGAAATTGCCCGTAGTATTCAGGGATGTGTAGATTAGGTGGATGGGTCTGGGTGGGATGCTCTGAGGGTCGGTGTGGATGTATTGGGCCGAAGGGCCTGTTTCCACACTAATGATGTCTATGGTGTATCTATGGTCTCCTAGCCTGTCCCAAGTCCTTCTGCAGCCTCTCGCTTCCTCAACATTACCTGTCCCTCCACTTATCTTTGTGTCATCTACAAATTTAGCAATAATGCCCTCAGTTCCTTTATCCAGATTGTTAATGCATAACATGAATTGTTTTGGTCCCAATGCTCACTCCTGCAGAACTCCATTAGTCACCGGCTGCCATCCTGAAAAAGACCCCCTTATCCCCACTCTCTGCCTTCTGCCAGTAAGCCGATCCTCTATCCATGCCAGTACCGTGTCCCCAACACCATGGCCTCTTCTCTGATTTCGCAGCCTCCTGTGTGGCACCTTGTCAAAGGCCTTCTGGAAATCTAAATAGATCACACCCACTGGATCTCCTCTGTCAAACTTGCTCACTACCTCCTCAAAGAATAAAAAAAGAGCCTGAAGCCACGTAACCATTATTAGTTATTGTTAAAACAGAAAGGGGTCATTAATGTTCTTCTACTACACCTACCCAGTACAGTCCCCACGTGACTCCAGGCTCACTCTCCCTTGAACAAATCTAACAGAACTAAAGCTATTTAGCCTATCTTTTAGGCTGTCCTTTTTAAAGGATGTTGTACAATCGTATATGAATCAAATTGAAACTGAGCTGACTGTACTGCAGTAAAACAAAACAAAAGCTATTGGAAAAAAGACACCGAGCTGGCAAAGGTATTGGTGAGACCCGAGCAGAAAAGCAAAGGGGTCTATTCTTCTCACATTTATTCACTCATCATCTTTAACTGGCAGGTTGACAGTGAGAGGTCTCACTTTGTGCAGAATTACTGAAAGGAAGTCGCACGTGTGGGCAAAGTGGCTCAGTGAGGA
This sequence comes from Stegostoma tigrinum, assembly GCF_030684315.1. Taxonomy (NCBI): domain Eukaryota; kingdom Metazoa; phylum Chordata; class Chondrichthyes; order Orectolobiformes; family Stegostomatidae; genus Stegostoma; species Stegostoma tigrinum. Next base: position 125,775,758 of record NC_081358.1, on the reverse strand, counting down.
AGGTCCTGAATGATCAGTCCGGCCCTCTATCCCTTCTCCCGTCTCCTGTGCTTATCTCACTGCTCCTTAAAGCATCCTATGCTATTGGCTGCAATAGCAGCAGCAACCTGCATTTATATAGCGCCCTTGGCCTGGCAGACCATTGCCAGGTAGTCCCCTGGTGATTTGTCATTAAAGACAGACCTCCAGCAGTGTGGTCTACAAGGGGAGATTGACGGGAGTGTTTTTAAGGGTGGAAAGCGATGTCAAGATCAGGGAAGGGACATTCTGGTTTGGATGGTCTGCTGGCTGCTATCATTTTCCATGAAGAGCCCCGAGTCCCAGCACTGTCTCCTCTGCAAGTGGCTTTTACACCACTCCTAATAGTGAATGTGACTGACACTGTCATTGATAGAGGAGCACAGTGGGAGCAGGATGGGAGCAGCTAGTCACTGAATTCTCTGTTACAGAAGGAGGCCATTCAGCCCCTTGTGCCTGTGCTGTCCCTCTGACAGAGCTCTCCAATTCATCCACTCTCCCCTGCCCCCAAACACTGGCTCCCAACGCCACCATTCCCAACCAATCTCACCCTGCAAGATTCCTCTCTGCTCCCATTTCAGATGGAGTGATGAACAGCAAGTACCAAGGAAGATCCACATGTGTCAACGCTGTCCATTCCTCACGAACCATTAGTCCAGGAAGGAGTAACTATCCATTTTGCCTTCATTTGTTTTTCTGCCCATGAGGGAGTGTGTGTGTATAAGTTAGTATGTGTGTGTATCTGTAAGTGAGAGTGTAAAAGTGTGTGTGGATGTGTAGAAGTGAGTGTGTGAGTGTGACTGTGTGCGTGTGTGTGTGCGCATGAGTGTGTGTGTGTGAGAGAGTGTGAGTGTGTGAGTATGTGAGTGTGAGTGTGTGGTGAGAGTGAGAGAGTGTGTGTGAGTGAGAGTGTGTGTGAGTGTGAGTGTGAGTGTGTGTGAGAGTGTGAGTGTGAGTGTGAGTGTGTGTGTGTGTGTGAGAGAGAGAGAGAGAGAGAGAGAGAATGAGTGAGTGAATGTGGGGAGAGTGAGTGTGTGTGTATGTGTGTGAGAGAGAGAGTGAGTGAGTGAGCGTACGTGTGTGTGTGAGATGAGGAAACAAGAAAGTGATTGAGTAAGCTAGTGTGCTTGTGAAATTGAGAGTGACTGAGTGTGTGTGAGACTGCGTATGTGAGTGAGTGCATACGTGAGTGAGTGCATGTGTGTGTGAGAGCAAGTGCGTGTACGAGTGCGCGTGTGACAGAATGTGTATGTGTGTGAGAGTGAGTGCATGTATGAGTGCATGTGTGAGTGCATGTATGAGTGTGTGTGAGTGCATGCGTGAGTGTGAGTGTATATGAGTGAGTGTGAGTGCATGTATGAGTGAGTGTGTGAGTGCGTGTACGAGTGCATGAGTGAGTGTGTGAGAGTATGCATGTGTGTGTGTGTGTGTGTGTGTGAGTGCTTGTGTGTGAGTATGAGTGAGTGAATGCGTGTCAGTATGAGTGAGTGAGAGAGAATGAGTGAGTGTGAGCGAGCGAGTGAGTGCTTTCAAAGCCCCTCAATGTTTACACAGGCGCACCTGTGCCCTGTCAATCGAAATGCCTTTATTCTCCTTCGCTCTCCTGTTTCATTTCATCCTTCCCACATCGGTGCCTGTGCCAGCTCCTCAATATTCTCTTCCTGTCTATTGTAAAGTGATTTTCTTTCTTTTTTTCCGCCCAGACAAGTCTCGCTCAGGGTGAAGTGCTCTCTCCTGAGAGTGTGTTTTGTGGCCCACAGGTCGCTATTGCCATGAATACATTATAAGCCCAATTTCCATCCAGTTGCCAAGGCAGCACCTTCCGAGCCGCTGGGGTTATTAATTCGTACATCACTAATACCCTGATGTGAGCAGAAGTTGAATTTAATATCAGCCTTTGATCAGATTACCACCCTAACAGACAGCTGTCATTGCGGGGAAAAATTCCATCGCTGGCCCCGGCCTAACAGCCTGGGCCTACCCACAGTGGCTGCCCTGAATGAATATGGGCAATTTCAATACCTTCAGCCTGAAGACCAGGCCAACTGACTAATGGCTCTCTTGACCTCCTCGTGTCCCATTGCTTCATCATTCTTTCATTGAGAACTTCAGCACTTCCTAGTCCTGCCTGTGCTGAGACGCATTAAACGTGGGAGTCTCACAGATAGAGACAGACATAGAGAGTGAGAGAGAGAGAGAGAGAGAGAGATGAGGGTAAAAGGATCTGTGTGTGTGTGTGTGTGTGTGTGTGTGTGTGTGTGTGTGTGTGTGTGT